>NW_026555340.1:62793-106176 GCF_029017545.1 Prosopis cineraria | reverse complement strand
AACACGTAAGATGGGAGAGCATGTGCTTCATTGCAAGCGATTGCACAGACGATAAGTCCGCAACTTCACCATATCTTTGAAGTCCAAGTTCCGCAGCATGAATCCCACCAGTGATAAAAAGAGATTCGATTCCTGCCGCATTAGCACCTTGATATCATGATGAAGAGAATCACCCACCGCTATGCAGTCAGAAACATTTGTTCCAGTCATGGCCATGGCGGATTCGTAGATTATCTGACAAAACGCCAATGTCATAATTCATAAACATTTGTATTGTCAAGACATGGTACAAGGATCTATATAAATCGTATGATATACTATCACTGAATAAGGATTAGATATGAAATTTATGCAGAAAAAACAGTTTAGACAAGTTTTTTTATTGTTTACAGATATCTTTTTATTGGAGGCAATTATGTTCGAAATACAGTCAAACACTAAATGAAAGCACCTCTCCCAGCCAAAATTTGAATGGTTCACCACATTGTAAGAGACTAACTCATTCCGTTAAACCCAACCTTGTTAGTAACAGTTTACACAAGTTAAATTCATTCAATTACCAGCAATTTTTATCGCCTGAGATATTGTCTATGGGAAATTCATGAGGGAGGCAATTTTTGTTGGGTTAAGAATCAAATTATTAATTTATGCATGTCAGGATTGCAGACAAGTTGTTCACACGTTTGACAAGAGCATGTTGTTAAATATTTAGACGGGTAATATTGGCCTTGAATACTACATTGATATCATCAAGAGGAAAAATGACAAGCTGAGTTATGTTCAAAACAGGTTGCCAATATTTTCAGAATCATAGCAACCTAGACAGTCTATAGGTTGCCAATATTTTCAGAATCATTGCAATCTAGACAGTCCAAGTCCTTAAAAGAGCCCATGCTTCAGAAACAGAAAACAACAATGGTAATGAAACCAAGCACAAGTTTTTTCATTACCTTATCAGGTTTGCCCATCCATTTGACTTCACCACTGAGCTTTTCGTACTTGGCTGCTAGTGTACCTAAGAATTTCCGAGGATACAAACTAGTATCATCAGTACAAGGTGAAACTGGAATAAAGAAAATTAAGGAACAAAAATATACAAGAACTACAACTACCAAACATGAGGTTTAATATCTTAAAGCCATACATTATCTATCAAAAACTTCTCTGTCGTAATTTTGGATAAAAGAGCTTGAAATGTAACTTATGATTAGGTCTAAAGCTTAATTAAGAACAAAAAAATTCACCAGGCATCACACGCAAGTTTCTTGCCTCAACTGTGACATAATCTGGATTAGCTACCACCATAGGAATTCTTTTGGAAGCACAAAGCTCCAATATTCTTTCAAGGTCTTGAAGACTCATAGGACGTGCATCCCCAGAGGATTCCCCAACGCTTCAGTGCCATGAGCCAAAACAAAGTCAGCGTCTTCTACATTCTCCACGACCTGCAAGTCTAGGCCCTAGAAGAGGATACACCTTTCATTTTCTTAATGCCTGAGATGACCAATTTTACATTTTTTATAATCCTTCTCTTTCCATAACACATTTATTCAAACTAATCCTCACCAAATTACTTTTAAGACAACCAAAAATGCAATTGACTTCAAAAAGACCGCAGACCTGACTCCTTAGAAATCTACAATTTTTACATTCCTCAATTCCATTATTATATAGAATTTACCATGGATACACATTCAATCAAACAGACAAAATGAACCATAGCAAGCAAGCAAGCTAAGGACCTCAATACTCAAGGTATAAAACTGATTACTCTTCAGTGGCCCAGACGTCCAATGTTTTTTAACAAAGAGAAAGTTTCAATGAAACTCCTCCCCTTCCAATATAGAGGAAGGGAAATTATAATTTAATTATTCATTCCTCTCCAGCCTCTCTTCTTTCAATTTCTTTAGATTCCTTCCGGCCTTCTCTTCTCTTGCCACAATTCCCAAACATGCCCTTCAGAGTTTAAGAAGCATCAACTGAACATGGTGAATTGAAAAAAAATCAAGCTAAAAGTTTCTGCTTTACTTACCTCAAGAGATATTGCTCCTCGATCTTTCCAGGTCAGATGAATACAAGACCTTCCCAATGCTGCAAACCAAGGATCGTCCCTTCTATTCAAAGTAGAACTCACAACAAATAAGAGAAAAACTAAAATTATATATTTATAAACATAAGAATGGCAATATGGTAGAATGAGCATTGTAATGTATTTCATATAATTTTCACAATCAAAAGGAAGTGGATGGACCATTTAAAGAGCGGATTGAATGTAGTTAAACATGCCAACATTCATACAAAAGCTAAAAGTAAACATGAATTGAAGAAGAAAAATTGAAAAGAAACAAGGGTAATCAAAAATAATTTATGGAGACGGTTCGAGTGGGTTCATTCTCCAAAACAAACCATGAAAGAGTCATTAATCAACAATTCATGCCGCTAAATGATATAGGAAATCACAATACCCTTGGTAAAAAGGAATTATGAATCAAGAAATAGAATTTAACAAAAAAAAAAAAAATACCAGCAGAGCATGTCATAATGCATTATAACAGAAGCATGCATATGATGCATGTCATGTGCTTTTTCTCACATGAGAAGATGTAAATCCACCTATTTGAATCAGAAATACTGAACAATATAGGGAACTACTCTCGTTCAAGTGGGAGCTCACTCCTTAGACTGATAAGCTGCTTTTTTCCATTCCTTATTTCTGTTCTCTTCTCAAGGGAACACTTGCACGGGTTTTCTGATACATACTACCAAACACACCAAGTGGACGAAACACAGAACCACTTAAAGTGGATATAAGTGAAGCTTCCTAAAACATGAAGCTGAAAACAAACAAAACATTTAACAGTAAGTCATGGTTCTCACTTATCCCAAGCCACAGTCTTGCTGCATCGAATGCAAAGGCCCAAGGAGTAATGATACTCATTGTGAGTCCGAGCCTCACTGTCCATTGGGCCTTCCATCTGTCACCTCCCCAATTCCTCATTCGCCACAGAGGATGGGAACAAAAAAGTGCACCAATTTTCTCAAATATAAATATGAAGCACCATCAATAAAAAACGTTTTGAAATATAATAGGTTTTTTCCCATTAAAGATATTTTGCTCAACCTTTGTAAGTGTTGATGGTGAGTTCTCCGCTAGTGATGGCTCCAACAAAGAGAGAGGTATCAAAACCAAGACTCTTTAGTTTTTCCATTGTTATTGATGAGCGTCTTGAGGAATTGCTTATGATAACCATCTTTGCACCAGTCTTTGCCATGGACTCTACTAAGAGAAATTAAAAGGATGAAAATATTAGATCTATGTCAATAAGGTATGCTATTAGACAATAGACCCATGCTGGTAAGGAGGACTATACATGTTGCAATTGCACCAGGATAAGGCTGTTTTCCGTCATGGAGAACTCCAAATTGATCTAAGACCATGCCTGCAAGTGCAAAAACGATCATCTGAATATGAAACATTGTAACATAACCATATGATTGGAAAACTGAATTCTCAGTAGGATGACGTTAGGTACAAGATGCAAAAACATTGGGGAATGCTGAAAGTGGAGTTGGAGTTGATGTACCTTAAAACGACCCGCTTGGGCAAGCTGTTGGAGACCATTCAGGCTCTGGAACTGAATAGGCGGAACGTTCTTCGACGAAATAGAGCATTGGGGCATCATTCTGTATGTGTTTCAGTACTTCTCAACCCAAATCTTCAAGTCCAAGAACAGAGACTTTTCTCTCAGAAATTGATAAAAAATCCAAAATAAGAGCGATCAAACTCACACCAATACACTCCACGAATGAGGAACAGCTAAATCTTGAAAGCAGGAGAAAGAGCTGATGGAAGAAGAGCCACGAAGAAGGAGGAATAGGGTTAACGAAACCCGATGTCGGCGAAGCTATGGATATCACCTCCCTCCACCACGGCGAGAGACGAAGATGGAGAGGGGGGGCCTTGCAAGTGGCGCATAAAATACAAAATATAAGGAAAAACGAAAGTTGAGTGCAAAATTTGAATTAATGATAATTAATTTTTGATAATTTTTTTTTAAAAAAATTGATTAAAAATATTGATTTAGTTAATTATAATTTTAAAATTTAATTATAAATAAATATTAAGTATTAAATAAATTTTTACATTGAAATAGAAATTTTTGCTTGTAATTTTTAAATTGATATTTATAATTTTATTTTATAAAAATTTTGTTGGAACCTATTATTATTAATTCAATTAATTTGTTTTAGAATTTAATTGTCATTCTCTTAAATAATAAAAGGGGAATACTTTGATAGTGATGTAAAATGAGGAAAAGGGAAAGAGAGATAAGGAGAAAAGAGGAGGGAAAGAGAAGGAGAGAAGACTAAAACTTTCGAAAACTTTTATTCAATAATACTCAAAATTGAATACAAATGAAAAATCTAACTCTATTTATATAGACCTAAAACTAATAAAATATTGATAGTTTAAATTCAAATTCCAAATCCTAAATCTAAATCCAATATTAAAGATGCTAATATCTAATCATAATATCCTAAATTAACCTAATAATATTTTATCCCTATATTACATCATTTCTCCCCCGCTTGAAAAACTCAGCTCTTGATGAGTTAAAATTAAAGCACAAATTCGAGAAGGGAAGGATGGGATAAATTTTACTGGAGTGCTCGAATCTGGAAACTTTTTCTAACATGTGAGATATTAAAAAAGCAAGCTCTGGCAAGAGCAAGCAACTTGATATAAGCAAATATCTAAAAATTCAATCCAACAAGTTAGGTAGCAAAAGAACAAACTCTAACAAGAGTGAATAGTTTGACCATCTAAAATCTTTAAAAACCTTCCAACAGACAAAGTATTGTTGGATTTGACCATTAAGTAATGGAGTGACCTTGGGAGATGCTGCCTGCAAACAAGGAATAGCTGTAACCTAATGAGATTGATCCTTGTTAAGAGCAATTTGAGAAGGAGCCACTTGTACTGATGTATAATGAACAACTTGATCGTTGTTTAGAGATTCTTCTACTAGCAAAGAAAGAGCTTCTGCTATTGTCAGTTTACTTTATATTGATCTGTTCTTCCATTTGTTTCCTCAATTGATCAATCATCCTCTTAATCTCATATGTTGCCTTCTTAGCTTCACTACAATTCCTCTCAAGCTTGTCAAAATAACAATTTTATTCTTGTTGAAAGCGATCCAGTTTAACTATAATTTGATCTATGTCCTCTTGAAAGTCAGCATATTCATAATGGCAATGGGTACCATCCTCGTATTGATAAACATAATCATGTTGATGACTATTAAGATGCTTATATTGTCGTCGCTCAATGTACTCATGCCGATATTGGTCTTTATACTCATATTGCTTATGATTAACATACTTTGATTGGGTATAATGATGCACATAATTGTCACAATAAATATGCTCATACTGTTGACGGCTTGTGTACTCATATAGTTGCTCTTCATAGTCATGCCAATAGCTATTTTACCAATAAGTATTTTACGATGGATAGACATACTGTTATTGATATTCATTACATGTGTACCATTGAGCATAATCCTTTCATTGTAAGCATATCTTGATAGCTCAGCATATTCATACCAATAATAATGTGTTTTTATGTTGTAGCTCATATTGGTAACTAGACATCATAACAAACTTTTTTTTTCTTTTTTTCTTTCTTCTTTCTTTTTCCTTTTGTCTTTTTTTTTCTCTTTTTTTGGAATACAAAAATTCAAATCAATAAACAATAAAAAATTACTTAAAATATCACAAAGGTATGAAGAAATTACAAACCTCTAAGATCTAATAGTGAGCAAACTTGTGGAAGATGATGAAGGCACTTCGGTTAGCAGCGTTAAATAGTAAGTTCGTTATACCTTGTTTGGACCTTTAATTTTAATGAAAAAGTTGTACTTTCCAAGTGAGATATGCAACAAAAGTGTGATGCTAATTCTGATATCAAATTGATGTAAAATGAGAAGGAAAAGGAGAAGAGAGATAAAGAGAAAGGAGAAGTAAAAGAAAGCAGGAGGGAGAAGACTAAAACTCTTGAAAACTCTTGTTCAATAATACTTAAAACTGAATGCAAATGAAAAGCCTAACTCTATTTATATAGAGATCTAAAAATAATAAAATATTGATAATTTAAATTCAAATCTCAAATCCTAAATCTAAATTAAATATTAAAGATACTGATATTTAAGATAATAATAAAATAAATAATTAAAGTTAATCTAATGGATCAATATCTTTATTTAAATATCCCTATTAGATAATCTTAATATCCTAAATTAAACTTAATTATATTTTATTCTATATTACACCGGATAGTTATAGACCTATAAAGACTTTAAGATAGCTTCAAACTTTAAATAGTTAAAATTCTTTAAGGGTAAAAGACTAAGTTGAACTAAACTTTAGTCAAATAAACATGAGTTTGTATAGTAAGTTAACAACTTGAGCTTACTCTAAAATAATAGGTATAGCCTATTTAATTAAATAAGTTTAATTAAAAGCTTGAACCTAACTAAAAGTTATTTAATAAATAAGTTATACTTAACTTGAAATAAGCTAGGTTAACACAACTTGATCTATTTTCACTCTTAAAATTCTCAAAGCATATGTTACTTAAACTCAAAGACAATAAATGTGTATGCAAAATTGCTCTTACGAGAAAATGTAAAAATTAATTGATCAAATTATCAATTTTATGTGAGAAATTTCTTTCCTTATGCTCTCTCTCTCTCCTCCTCCCATTGTCGCACAGCCTTGTCGTCTTTATCCTAAGATTTGGCAAGCATCCCCGGCGCCACGTCTTCACCATCACGTACCCTTCATCTCTGACACTTAATCCTCACTACCTTTTCAGATTCTATTTCTTTCTTCTCTGTTGCTTCAACTTTCAAACTAGCGATCCAAAGAAAAGACACAGGATAGTAGATTTGATGAATATTTGAAACACAAAGCAATATACAAGGAATTCAGAAGGGGAAAAAATATGAATTACACACGAATATCACCATCATTCAATAAATAATAAAAAGGGAGAATCTCATTAAAAGCCCTCAGAACTAAGATATTCACAAAAAAGACCCAAAAAATCGAATATTATCTTGTAGGTCCAAGGGTATTAGTTGCAATTAAAATTCCGTATGAAATGACACAAATGTCACTGGGCTTTCTCGCAGTCACCTGACCAGATTCACTTCCACTAGTCCTTGTATTCCCCTGATTCCTCTTCTCAGGCGAAGGTTGTGCTCTCCTCGCCGGAATTTGAACCTCCGTTATCCAACACTGGCACTGCCGACGGTGGAAGGACACTTTCTGGGCGGATTTGATGAGGGAGAGTGAATCAACCTCTGACTAGTTGTTTTACTTTCTCCAATAGCGGCTGTGGTGGCAGTCGAAAAGCTCTCGGTCACGCAGCACAATTCCGAAAGCTGAGGCATCTCGAGACCTCCCTGGAGTTGAAATTCTCAGGCTGAGGTCATGTTACAGGATTTTGCTGTCTTGTAGGGAGAATGGAAGTTGCGGTGTGGAGAAAACCTTTTGCAGATCGTGGACTTGGAATTTGTCATGAGGTTGAATGGCGGGTATTTGTGTTTTTGCATCTGCCGTCAAGAGTGGAACTTGAATTTGGAAATGGGCATTTCCAATACAACCTCTTGCTGTTGGCAGGGATTTGCTTTCCCACTTCAAGGGTGGCATTGGATTTGTGACAGTGCAGGTCATCCAGTGCTTAAAAGGAGAGAGGCGCATCTGTGTCATTTCACTAAGAATTGTAACTGCAACCGAGGCCCCAGAGCTTGCACATTCATCAGATTTTATTGTGGGTCCTATTGTGAATATCTTCGTTTTCAATACCTTTAACGAGATTCTCCCTAAATAAATATCGTGAATCAATCATTTTTCAAGTAAGGTGAATATAGGATGAACAACAAAATATTTTGGTCATAGATAATAATATTAAAGATATAAGGGAGACACTTTTCTAAACTTTTCAATGACGATAGTAGTTCATCAATTAACTTGAAAGATTTAATAATCCAAAAGAAAGTAAAATTTGTCATTTTATTGAAAAATATGAGCTTGTAAAGTGAAAAGAAGTACTTAAAAAAATGATAAATGATAGAATCAATGAACCTGATTGTATCCCTATTGAAATGTGGAAATGTTTGGGTGAAGAGGAATGTGATGGTTAACTGAGTTATTTAATGAGATCTTACAATCCAAAAGAATACTGACAATTGGAAGAAAAGCACCTTAGCTCCTATTTATTAAAATAAAAGAAATATTTAGAATTGTACCAACTATAGAGAGATTAAACTTATGATTCATACTATAAAATTATGGGAAATAGTGATTGAACATAGGTCGAGATTCAAAACTAGTATTTCTGAGAATTAGTTCGGCTTCATGCTAGGGAGAATGACTATAGAAGTGATTTATTTACTAAGAGGATTAATGAAAAAATATCAACGTAAAGGTAAAAATTTACATATAATTTTCATTGATTTGAAAAAAATTTATCATTGTGTATCAAGAAAAGTACTTGGGAAGGCATTGAAAAAGAAAGGTGTTCGGGTTGTTTATAATCGAGCTATACAAGACATGTATGAGAGGGCAACAACTAGTATAAGAACGCTTTGTGGTGAAACAAAAAAATTTCTATAAAGATTAGACTATATCAAGGATTATCTTTGAATTCTTATTTGTTTGATCTAGTATTAGATGTTTTGATTGAGCGTATTCAAGAGGAAATTCCTAAATGCATGCTTTTTGCAGATGATATAGTTCTTATTGTAGAGGCAAGAGAAGAAATAAATTGTAAATTTGAGTTATGGAGGAAGACATTGAAGTCAAAAGATTTCGGTCTGAGTAGGAGTAAAACAGAATATTTACATTGTAATTTTGATAAAGGGTCAGCGATTAGTAACTTGAAAATGAAATTGAGTGATCAGATCATATCTCAAGTGAAAAAGTTTAGATATTTGGAAGTGATTATTCAATAAAATAAAAAATTAATGGAGATATTGCACATAGAATACAAGCGAAGTGGTTTAATTGGAGAAAAGCTAAAGGAGTTATCTGTGATCGTAAAGTACCTGATAAGTTTAAAGGAAAGTTTTATCAAACTGCTATAAGACCAGCAATTTTATATAACAATGAATGTTGGCTTTGACAGAACAACAAGAGCATAAAGTTGGAGTAATAAAGATGAAAATGTTGAAATGGATGTGTGGATATACACGTAAAGACAAAATTTGAAATGAGCAAATATGAGAAAAAGTGGACATGTCACCTATTAAAAGAAAAATGGTAAAAAATTATTTAAGGTAGATCAAACATGTACAAAGAAGACCATTGGAGACACTTGTGAGGAGAGTGAAATGGATAATTTTAAACCCCGTCAAGAAAAGCAGAGGAAAACTGAAAAAACACTTTTAAAGATTATTAATCGAGATCTTTTAGTTAACAATATTTTTAAAAACTTAATAAAAAATAAAACATAATAACATCATATAATTTATATAACCAACCTCATCTAATAAAATAAAATTTATTATTATTGTTGTAATTATTTTTTTTAAACAGCTGTTGACTGAATCACTGCTCAAGGACAAAGAAAAGCACATGAGAACTAATGTTTCTGCAATGCAAATGGTTCAAGAAAATTCTGGAAGCCACTTTGGAGAATGGAAACAATAAACTGATTCAAATATATATATATAAACAAATCTATTCATTACAATTTCCATCATTCAACCAAGGTGCGCTAATTGATAAAGCAATACACGAAAAGACCACGGGAAAAGAGCTAAGAGGAGTCAACGCTAAATAATATAAATATAGCTACTTGTGATGGTAGATGTGAAGCATACATTAATTACTGCAATCAATTATCCATCACACATAAATGGTCACCGGAAGTAATATAAGATTTAAAATTGATTTTGAATTTATAATGTTCAAAACATCAGTTTAATAATATAAGATAAATTTCAGATGGGGTAAATATACACATCAATAAACAATGTATATAGAAATCAAAACAACAATAACAACAACAACAAACCTTTATCCCATTAGATGGAGTCGGCTACGTGGATTGCAAGACGCCATTATGCTCTATCATTTATCAAGTTTTTAAGAATATTATTAATTAAGAGATCGCGTTCAATAATTTCCAAGAGTGTTCTCTTAGGCCTTCCTCTACCTCTCTTAATCGGATTCAAAGTTATATGTTTCACTCTTCTCACTGGTGCCTCCCTTGGTCTTCTTTGTACATGCCCAAACCATCTCAACCGATTTTCTACCATTTTTTCCTCAATAGGAGCCACCCTCACTTTTTTTGCGTACGTGCTCATTTTGAATTTTATCTTTACGTGTATGTCCGCATATCCATGTAACATTCTCATCTCTGCTACTCCAACTTTATACTCTTGCTGTCCCGTTAGAGCCCAGCATTCATTACTATATAACATTGCCGGTCTGATAGTAGTGCGATAAAACTTTCCTTTAAGTTTATCAGGCACCTTACGGTCGCAAATAACTCCTTTATCTTTTCTCCAATTAAACCACCCAGCTTGAATTCTATGTGAAATATCTCCACTGATTTCGCCATCATTTTAAATAATGGCTCCCAAATATCTAAATTTTTCCACTTGAGGTATAATTTAGTCTCCCATTTCACTTCCAAATTATTGTCGAATAGTCGTTTACCAAATTTACAATATAAATATTCCGTCTTACTTCTACTCAGACGAAAATCTTACGACTCCAATGTCCTCCTCCATAACTCAAGTTTGCAATTAACCTCTTCTCTTGTCTCTGCTATAAGAACTATATCATTCGTGAAGAGCATATATTTCAGAATTTCCCCTTGAATATGTTCCGTCAAAACATTTAAGATCAAGTTGAACAAATAAGGACTCAGAGATGATCCCTGATGTAATCCAATCTTTATAGGAAAATCCTTTGTTTGACCAATCTTTATAGAAATCAAAACAACAGAAAAACCAAATATGAAATCTATGGTTATATCACAACGAACATAAGGTAGAAAATGATTACAGGAAAACAACGTTAAAAACATCATCTGAACATAATAAAAAACTATGAATAGTCCATTTTTCCTATCATCAACAGAACCCACCAATAGAATAAAAAAACAAACCAATCAACCATCACCATAATTGCCAGCTAAAACCCACAAACAAAAGCTCTGGGGATGAATATTTCTGCAGCACCAATAGAGAAATACTTAACAATTAAGAAAATGATTTTTTTTTTTTTTGGTAATAAAGATCAATAAAGATCATTCCAGGATAGAAGAAATTAGGTTAAAAATCAAAGCTACAATCTGTTAACCAACAGAAATAATGACAAATATAACCATGCTTCCCATAAATAAACCAACAGGTTTGTGCGCCATAATCATCCATACAAGACAACCACAATCCAGATAATAAACATCCAAGAAACCCACTTGATAGTGGCATTGTCAGAAGTTCTTGAACTGCATGTTTTCAGTTACCAATTAACTGACCTAAAATATTGTAACAGATCAATCAAACTAATCAAATCCCATCAATCAATGAAGCAAACAACATTCTTGAAAAAAGGGCTTATTAGAAGAATAGAAATAAACAAACAAATGGGGATCGTGTATACATGGCATCATGCGACTCAGTTTATTAGATGTTCCAGGTCAATTCATAAATTTTAATTGTAAGTCAGAATGTTATCATGGCATAATGATTCTGGTTTAAAATTTTCTCTATGCTTGAAAGCATTATATGCCCAAAATAAGTAATGGAAAGCACATGACACCGCAGAGCTCTATGTTCCTGATCAACTACTTCCCCAGCCTATCCTTTAAAGCTATTTAGTATCGGTCAATGTATTAATCAAATGAATAAAATTAGGAAAACAAAAGTAAGAACATAAATGAAAGAAAAAATGTCATACAGAAGAATAGTGAAAAGAAAGAATTAGCAAAATGAATGCCAAAAAAGAAGGAATAAAATAAATTTTCCTACTACAATGAATCAATCTTTTATAGATCATTTTGAAGCCACTGCCAGTCTCAATTTTGGATCTCAGATTCGCTAATACTCCACTTCATATACTTCAAATCCATTTACAACAAATCCATTTACAACTTTTGATATTGACATCCCTTGATAGATAATCAAGTAACAAAACCTCTGCCTACCAATAGTCACCACAAGAACATTCACCATGTCTAAAATGGTGAAACCTCTTCCCATCTCTCACAACTATCTCACGTTCCACCACTTTGGAAATGAACTTGAATGCATTATGGCAATCCCCACAAATCCTCAGGTTTTTAAACACTCTTATTGTAGCTGCTTTAGGAAGCTTCATAATTCCAAAAACAACAGCAAGCTTTTCACTGTGGGTAGACAAGGCATGTTCCTTGTACTCAGATTCCATATCATGTAATATAAACTTTGTATCAGGGATGTACCCCAATTTCCTCATTTCAAATACCAATTGTTCTAGATATATGTACACTGCTTGAACCTCAGGGTGCACAGTATCATCAACTAAGAAGACATGGACCTTGTTTTCAACTTCAATCCAACTACAACCAGGTTCCTTCTTAACACCTCGTTCCCTCATTAGTTTTCGCACTTTGGCTACGTCTTCCCATTGGCCTAAAGTAGCATACATATTGGAAAGGAGTATATAGGTCCCATCATGCTGAGGCATTAGCTCAAAGAGTTGTTTGGCAGCTTCAATGCCTAAATCTATGTTCCCATGAATGCGACAACCAGCAAGAATAGCTTCCCAAATTGGCGCACCTGGCTTAAAAGGCATTGACTTGATTAGACTCTTTGCTTCAGAGAACATACCAGCACGGCATAACAAATCAATCATACGAGCATAATGATCTTCCCCTGGGGTTATACCATAACCACCCATTGTGTCAAAATAATGACGTCCTTCTCTAACCAAGCCTGCATGACTACAAGCAGAAAGAACTGTGAGAAAAGTTATTCTATCAGGTAATATATCTTCCTTCAACATCTCCTCATAAAGTTGTATAGCTTGGACACCATGTCCATGTTGTGCAAGAGCTGCAATCATGGCATTCCAGGACACTGGATCCACATAAGGCATTGTGAGGAACATGGAATAAGCAGATTCAACGACACCACATCTTGCATACATAGTAATTAGTGCGTTGCCAACTGAAAGGCTTGAATGATGGCCCAATTGGATAACCTGAGAATGAAGCTGCCTTCCATTCTCTAGTGATCCTAGAACAGCACAAGATTTAATTGCTCCAGCATATGCATAATCACATGGTTCAAGTCCCTCCAATTTCATTTGGCTGAGTAACTGCAATCCCTCTTCTCCAAAACCATTTTGTGCTAAGCCTGATATCATCACAGTCCATGTTAGGAGATTTTTCTCAAGCATGTCTTTAAATATGGATTTAGCTTCCTCAAGGCACCCAACATTAGCATACCCTGACAGAATTGAATTCCATGAAACAATATCTTTAAGGGGCATTTTATCAAAAATATGTCTTGCCTCGACTAGTTTACCAAATGTACTATATAATGTAACTAAGGCATTATTCACGGACAACAAAAAGTCCTTTGAAGGTTGCACCTCTGTTCTCAGAATATAAGCATGCAGCTGTTTTCCATATTCAAACAAACCAGCATTAGAAGAAGCACTAATCAAACTTGTGTAGGTATAGGCATCTTTTAGAATTCCCCTAGAATGCATTTTCTGAACAAGTCAAATGCTGCCTCATAATATGCATGATGCACATAACCAGAAATCATCGCATTCCAGGCAACCTCTATGTTTTCTGTCATCCCATCAAGTAATTCATGAGCTGCACTGAGATCATCATTTCTGACATACCCAGTAATCATTATTGTCCATGATGTTTCATCCTTCTGAGGCATCTCATCAAACAACTTTCTAGCAGCAGCCATCAACAATGAGGAAGATACTTTGGGTGCAGATGCACAGTGAACATAAGCACATATTAATGCATTTAGTACTGACGTCACTGTCCCTAATCCCAACTTAATTACTTCACAATGCAGCTGTTGGCACTGTTTTTCATCATCAGCTACAAGTGCCAATGCACTGAGCACACTGGAGAAAGTAAAATTGTCAGGACTAAACCCTTCTTGCTTCATTTCTCGAAAGAGATCAACAGCAGCATGACCATCATCATGATGAGAGTAGGCTGTAATCATGGCATTGTAACTAACTGTGTCTCGCATAAGCAATGGGGTTTTATTAAATATTTCCTCAGCCAGCTTTAGATTACCCATAGCAGAATATGTTGCAATGAATGTGGTTCTTGCAACAATATCTGGGTTGGGAATTCTGTTGAACAGTTTACGGGCATAGCCAATCTTGGTTGATTTACAATATATGTCTATTAGGCGGTTGAGTATGTGACCCCATGGCTTGAACCCGGAAGTTATCATGTGAGCATGGATAGCTCGAGCCCAGGTACTGTTGATGGGACTGAGGGAGCAGCATAGACTGAGTTGGGCTGCATAATGATTGGCCAGTGCACGGACATTCATAGTAGTGAATATGCAAGTAAAATTCAGCAATAATTTGATACGAAATCTGAAAATCAACAGGTTTTGGCATAATTTTGTTCAATAAAGGGTTTCGTAACAATCAATTTCTAATATGAACATGTATCAGGATCCTCTGCACTAACATATGAAGACTAACGTGGATGACTGGCAAGAAATTCTCATAACTCTTAAAGTATTGAGGTTACGTGTTTCTTCTTGGATATGTGTCCACAAGGTTCCAGCTTCCACATGCTGCTCAAATTCTGAATGAAAAATAGTAAACAACACTCGACCTCAAAATTATTTGGAACAAAAAATTCATCACAGGAAATGGCACTAGCATTGACAAAGTAAAGAGGCACAACATCATAGAAAACCTGAGAACTCAAAAGTTAGGGGAGGGGATAGAATCTTATAAAAAACCATTAATACTTACCAAGTAAAACAGCATGGCATCATTCAGAGTTTCAGAAAAAGATATTCAAATAAGATGAAGATGGAGAATGGAATAGACATTATCTCCATCCACAGTGCCCAGGGCCTTTCAATTTGGCTCGATCAACTTTGGTCTTCTCAACTGGCTCAGCTTGTTGATGGCGAACTTAAGCACAACAATGACATGATGGTGAATGTGGCAGATGACCTTAATTTTCTACAACAAAATATAAAAGGAAATATTAATATATCGATCCTATACTTTGCAATAATTTCATCTTGACCTTTAGAATCAGCAATCTTATTAAACACATCCCTAAAGTTTACACAATTTATTACCTAGTTAATCCCCTATACTTTTAACAATTAGTAAGCCAATCCTCAAAAAGTTTATGTGAGGCTGATAAAGTTGATGTATCCAAAGAGGTTGATGTGCCACAAGATCAATTGGCTAATGAGAAATTCTCGCATGCACTTAAAACACCACCACACCTATGCTTTACCTAAGCAGGATGTAATAAATCACATCATTTTAATTGTACTTGAATTGACTGACATATCAACTCAAATTCTCAATTCTTAAGTAATTTAAATTTTAATTAAAATAAAATATCAACTCAAAGCCTTATGTAATTCTTAAATAACTCAAATTTTCATTGTACTTGACAACATATCAACTCAAAGCTAAGCCAAGCCAAACTAAGCTTTGGCCAAACAAGCCTGAGCCTGTAACAAAGGTTTCAAGCCTAAGCCTGCATGCAGGCTTTTTTCTAGGCTCAAGCCTAAGCCTACGATAGGCCTGGCCTAGCCTAAAGCCTTTTTAAAAGCTTACTTCATATGTAGGCCTTTAAAAAGACTTATGATTTTAGGCCACAAAGGCTTCGAACCTACTCAAAGCCTACATATTTTAGATTTTAAATAGACTTTAAGCCTAGTTAAAGCCTATATGTAATTAAAATTAAAATGAAATTTAAACCTGTGATAAATCCAAATAAAAATTATTTTAAAGAATTTCATCTAAAAATTCAGCCTTCAATGCCCAGACAATCAGCACACTAATAATAGTGTATAGAACATTACAACACAATAAAATGACATCACAATTAACGCAACAACACAACACAATACAACAAGCAAAGTAAAAATAAACAGAGAGCCATTGCAAGCACTAAAGGATAGCAACACCAATTAAGACTTAAATATAATCTCCTCCTGTTCAGATGGCTCTTACACAATAAAAGAATGAACTGAAAATTCCATATTCAGATGGGGAGTTACCTTGACTGACCTCTCTCAAGCTATAACAATCTGTAAGTTCAGTCCATGTTCCTTATAATTAATCATGTTTGACAAAGAAAGAAACGAGGGCTTGGTTCAGATTGATAAAATTAAGGAGTAGACAGCAATAAATTCACCTCCTCTGCCGCTGCACATCCAAAAACCATGAAAGTTTAGTAAGAAAACTTTTTCTCATTACTAGAAATATATACACCATGAATATCATGAAACAACTACGTGAACCAAGCAAGCAACTCAGTGAACCAAGCAACTAATTCTCCTAAATGAAAATCATAACACCTAGTTCACCAAAAACAACAAAATTAATAACATCCAAAAAGACAAACCTCTCATATAGACAAAATGAAACGCAACTGATACTGGTAAAATGTTTAAATACCAGCAAAAATTCACGATTTCAGAAGCGCCGCTGAGTACAATAAATAAAATTTAATGACCATGTCTGAAAAGTTTTGCTTTTTTATTCAAAAGTAGATCTAGTTCTCATCTATTATCTAAATCCATGACTGAGACGTCCCAGAGGAACTCCTCAAGCACACTTGCGAAATACTACCAGCAGCAGGTTTATAATCGAGTAGAAATGGAGACTGAGAAGGACCAACCTGAGCACGAGCAGGACGACTGGATAAGGACCACGAGCACTAGCGTAAAGTCTGAAGGAGAGCTACGCGAAGAGCCGACGACTGAGAGCAGAGCACGACTTCAGGAGCTGAGTTTGGACACTGCGAAGAAGATGAAGGAGAAGGTATGAGCTCGAATATGTAGTGTGTGTGTCAAAATTTAACATTGATTAAACCAAGAACTCTTTTAATTTATAAATATTGAAGAATGAGGTGGGAAGAATGCGGTGAGCTAGTAAAATGAGTTTAAAAAAAAAGTGAGCTTGTATATATGAGATAGCATATGAGATAAGTCAACTCAGGGCAATCGTAGTTGAAATCATCGTAGTTGAAATCAGCTGATTCGTCCCCTTACGCACGAGTTCAAGAAACAATGAATTCCTTTTACTAGATTATTTTTACAAAAATAATTATTTTTGGCTTAATGGAAAAACTCAGTTTTTGGCTGTCTAGAGGTTGAAATCAAACCATGAACATTTTTAACCATTAACTAGATTAATTTTCTAAACGTTTTTGTCTCCCCAGTGTTTCCAAACAAAAGGTTAAATATGTTTTATGTTTGCGTAACCCCCCAACGTTTCCAGACAGGTGTTTAAACGTGATTTATGACAGTGTAACCGAGCTTTTAATCCGGTGATTATGAGCCAACGTTCATATCTCTATATTCAGGCTATATATAGCCATGGATACAGATAGAGCAACTCGCTAGCCTCTTGAGTTTTCACGAGCAGGACTACTGGATAAGGACCACGAGCACTCGCGTAAAGTCTAAAGGACAGCTACGCGAAGAGCCTTTGACTGAGAGCAGAGCACGACTTCAGGATCTGAGTTTGGACACCGCGAAGAAGACGAAGGAGAAGGTATGAGCTCGAATATGTAGTGTGTGTGTCAAAATTTAACATTGATTAAATGAAGAACTCTTTTAATTTATAAATATTGAAGAATGAGGTGGGAAGAATGCGGTGAGCTAGTAAAATGAGTTTAAAAAAAAAAGTGAGCTTGTATATATGAGATAGCATATGAGATAAGTCAACTCAGGGCAATCGTAGTTGAAATCATCGTAGTTGAAATCAGCTGATTCGTCCCCTTGCGCACGAGTTCAAGAAGCAATGAATTCCTTTTACTAGATTATTTTTACAAAAATAATTATTTTTGGCTTAATGGAAAAACTCAGTTTTTGGCTGTCTAGAGGTTGAAATCAAACCATGAACATTTTTAACCATTAACCAGATTAATTTTCTAAACGTTTTTGTCTCCCCAGTGTTTCCAAACAAAAGGTTAAATATGTTTTATGTTTGCGTAACCCCCCAACGTTTCCAGACAGGTGTTTAAACGTGATTTATGACAATGTAACCGAGCCTTTAATCCGGTGACTATGAGCCAACGTTCATATCTCTATATTCAGGCTATATATAGCCATGGGTACAGATAGAGCAACTCGCTAGCCTCTTGAGTTTTCACGAGCAGGACGACTGGATAAGGACCACGAGCACTAGCGTAAAGTCTAAAGGAGAGCTACGCGAAGAGCCGACGACTGAGAGCAGAGCACGACTTCAGGAGCTGAGTTTGGACACTGCGAAGAAGATGAAGGAGAAGGTATGAGCTCGAATATGTAGTGTGTGTGTCAAAATTTAATATTGATTAAATGAAGAACTCTTTTAATCTATAAATACTGAAGAATGAGGTGGGAAGAATGCGGTGAGCAAGTAAAATGAGTTTAAAAAAAAAGTGCTGAGAATGTCATTCCCGAAGGCGTACCTCATGGTTCGGTTGGAGATCAATACGTCCTAGCCGCTGTTACCGTCCCCCTGTCGAGGCCGTTCCCAAACATATCGAAGATAGAAGTCTTTGACAGCAGGAACTTCAAACGTTAGCAGGAACGAGTCTTTACCATTCTTGACATGCATGGTGTGGTTGCTGCTCTTGCTCAATCCGAGCCTCTTGCTGATACTGATCAAGCCCAAAGAGTTGCATGGACTCATGCAAACAAGGTATGCTGACACACTATCATTAGTACTTTATGATTTGTTCGATGTCTACTATGTCTACAAAGAAGCTTGTAAGATATGAGAGTCCTTGGTGACAAAGTACATTGCTGAGAACACCGGCAAAAAAAAGTTCATTGAGGGAAACTATTACAAATGGGAGATGACCGAGAACAAGGATGTGAAGGAGCAGAGCAATGAATATAATAAGCTGCAGGAAGAGCTTCGTGCTCAAAACATCAACCTTCCAGATGAGTTCGTTGTTGGGATCATGATTGAGAAGTTGCCAGAATCATGGAATGATTACAAATAACAGCTGAAACATAAATAGAAACAGTTGTCCTTGACTAACCTGATCACTCACATCATCATCGAAGATACCAACCGTAAGGCAGTACGTGCAGCTCGAACCAAAGAGATGACATCTAAAGACAACTTGATGGAGACAAAGCCTCACAACAAGAGGTATGACCCTAAAACCAAAGACAAAAAGAATAGGAAATTTAATTACAAACCCAATGCTTCTAACCCCTCTTTTAAGAAGAAAGGAGACTGTTTTGTCTATGCTAAACCAAGACACTATGCAGCACAGTGTAGGAAGAGAGTAAACCATAATAAGCCTTGGTAACTAAATGTAAATTTGGTACAACGAGATGGTAACAGTGATGATGACATCATTGCTGCAGTGGTGTCACAAGCTTTCTTGATTTCTGATATGAAGAAATGGTGGTAGACTCTGGGGCTATCAGGCACATATGTGCTAACCAAGAGATGTTTACCTCCTATGATCTTGTAAAAGAAGGGGAAAATCGTGTTTACCTTGTTGATTCCTGAACTGCCAAAGTTTTCGGAAAAGGGAATGTGGTCTTAAAGCTCACATCAGGAAAGACTCTGGCTCTGAACGATGTTCTGCATGTGCTTGAAGTTAGAGAAAACTTAGTGTTAGTTGCTCTTTTAGGAAAAGTTGGGGTTAAAGTGTTATTTAAATCTGACAAGATTGTAATGACAAAAAATAATGTATTTGTGGGCAAAGGGTATTGTAGTCAGGGATTGTGTGTTTTGAATGTTGATGAAATGAATAAACTGAATCTTTTGAGTATATATTTGTTTATATGGTTGATTCCTTTGATTTGTGGCATGCTAGACTAGGTCACGCTAGTAAAGGTTATATAAATAGGATGCGACAACTTCAACTACTTTCTAAAATTAAAAACAATGATTTTGGAAAATGTGAAGTATGTGCAGAAACTAAACAAAGTAAAAAACCTCACTTTTCTAGTCAAAGAGAATCTGAATTACTGTCTTTAATTCACACTGATTTAAGTGATTTAAAACAAACTATGGCTAAAGGTGGTAAAAAATATTATATTACTTTTATTAATGATTTTTCAAGATATACTAAGATATACTTGTTAAGAAACAAAGATGAGACTATTGAAAAATTTCTTTTATATAAAACAGAGGTTGAGAATCAGTTAAATAAAAAGATTGAAATGGTTAGATCTGATAGAGGAGGAGAATATGTTTTATTAAATAATTTTTGTGAAAAAGAAGGAATTATACATAAGATAACACTTCCTTATTTTCCCGAGTCTAATGATGTTGCAGAAAGAAAAATAGAACATTAAATGAAATGATGAATGCTTTGATTGTGAGTTCTTTTGCACCTGATAACGTGTGGGGTGAAGCTATTTTGTCTGCATTTTTTTTTCCAAAATAGGATACCTCATAAGAAAACAAAAAAACACCTTATGAGTTATGGAAAGGGTTTACCCCAAATTTAAAATATTTAAAAGTGTGGGAGTGTTTTGAAAAAATTTTATTGCCTAATTCTAAAAAGAGAAAAATTAATTCTAAAACTTCTGATTGTATGTTTATTGGGGATGCTGAACAAAGTGTAGCTTATCACTTTTTTAGTTTTAAAAAGTGATATTTTAGAACATATTTTTTCCTTAAAAATTGAGCATGTTTCTAAACCTGTTGAAAATTTAGAGTTTGAACAAAATTTAAATGAGGATTTGGTTTTAAGTAGTAAAAGGAAAAGAAAAGAAACAAGTTTTGGAGATGATTTTTACATTTATTTAGTGCAAGATGAACTGTTAAATTTTTATGAAGCTATTTCTTCTTCTGATGCCAAATTTTGAAAAGAAGCAATTGAAATTGAAATTGATTCTTTAAGGGAAAATAAAACTTGGGTTTTAGCATATTTGCCCCAAGGCTAAGGCTATTGGGTGTAAATGAATTTTTAAGAAAAATATTTTTGAGATGGTTTAATTGATAAATATAAAGCAAGACTTGTGGCTAAGGGTTTACTCAAAAAGAAAATATAGATTATTTTGACACATTTTCTCCTGTGACTAGAATTTCTTCTATAAGAGTTTTATTGCTTTGGCTTCAATTTACAAGCTTTTTGTTCACCAAATGAATGTTAAAACTGTATTTTTAAATGGTGATTTGAAAGAAGAAATTTACATGGCACAGCCTAAGGGATGTGTGATTCCTGAGAAAGAAAATAAAAGTTTGTAAACTTGTCAAGTCTTTGTATGACTTAAAACAAGCGCCTAAGCAGTGGCATGAGAAACATGATCAAGTTTTGACAATTGGTGGATTTTTTACTGTTGAAGTAGAAAGATGTATTTATACAAAACTTGTGAATAATGATTGTGTGATTATATGCTTGTATGTGGATGACCTGCTAATTTTTGGCTGTAGTATGTGTGTTGTCAATGAAACAAAAAATTTTTTTTCTTCAAATTTTGATATGAAAGATATGGGTGAAGCTAAGATAATTTTGGGTGTAAAAATCATAAGAAATGAAAATGGAATTTTGCTTTCCCAAGAACATTATGTTGAGAAAATTCTCAAAAAGTTTGAACACTTTGAAGATGCTCCTCTGAGTACTCCTTATAATTCAAGTGTGCAATTAAAAAAGCACAAGGGTGATCTAGTTGCTTAATCTGAATATGCATATATTATTGGGAGTCCGTTACATTTTATGAATTTTACTGAGCCTAATATAGCTTATGTTGTAGGTAGATTGAGCAGATATACCCACTGTCCAGGTAGTAAACACTGGGAGGCTTTGGTGAAAGTCTTGAGATATTTGAGAGGTATCATAAATTATGGTATATTGTATAGTGAATTTCCTGTTGTATTGGAAGGATACAGTGTTGCTAACTAGATTTCGAATTCAAAAGAGACAAAATCTATTAGTAGTTATATATTCACTCTTGGTAGTGGTGCAATAACTTGGAAGTCTACAAAACAGATAATCAACACAAAATCCTCAAGGGATTATGAGTTTATTGCCATGGAGTTGGCTGGAATTGAGGTTAAGTGGTTGAAAAATTTCTTAATAAGTATTCCAATAGGTGAAAAGCCTATACCATCAATGTCTTTACATTGTGATAGCCAGTCTACAATAGCAACGGCTAAAAATAAGACCTTTAATGGCAAAAGTAGACATATTCGATTGGGACATAATATTATAAGGCAGTTGCTCAAAGATGGGGTCATCTTAATCGATTATGTAAGATCAGAGCTAAATCTGGCGAATCCATTAACTAAGCCCCTGGGAAAGAAATTTATTATTGAAACGTCGAGGGAAATGGGACTTAAGCCTGTTTGAAATTAACAGTGATGGCAACCCAACCTTTATGATTGGAGATTCCATGAAGAAGGTTCAATGGGTAAGTACAAGTCACTTGTTAGTTCTGCTAGCACTGAATTTTTGTCCCTTCCTATGGCTTGAGAAATTGCTAGAATGTATTGAATGGAGGTTAAGCAAAAGCTCTTAATGTTTTCATAGTCCTTATAGATGGTGTATTCATTGCAGATACACTTGATGAAAACACCTATATAAATGTGGAGTGGGGCCGCTCCTATGAGATCGTGATGAAATTTCTAGAGCATTTGTTAAAACCAGGCACGTGCATGGTCTATAACATGCAAAACCGTCATTAACAACAGAGATTGTAGGGGTATAATCTGATTAATAAGACCTCTAGTACATGCTCAAGATCTATTGGTTCAATAACAAAGTTACACTGACTTTTCTATGTGCTAAGTTTTATTAGTCTAGGTTTGGTTCAAGTCGACAGACACCAAATTCGAAGTGATTATCCTCTGTGTGAATAACTCAGATGAACAAAGATCCTTTTGACATATATGGGGGATTGTAATGTGTGTGTCAAAAGTGTATGTGTGTCAAAGTCCCACATTGACTAAATGAAGAACTCTCCTAGTGTATTAATACTAAGGAATAAAGTGGGCTAGTAAAATAAGCTTGGAGGAAAAGTGGGCTCATGCACATGAGATAGGCCAACTCAGGGCAATCACAGTTGAAATCAGTGGATTCGCCACCCTGCGCGCGAGTTTAAGAGGCAATGGGTTCCTTTTACTGGATTATTTTTTCAAAATAAATAATTATTTTTGGCTTACCAGAAAAGCTTAGTTTTTGACTGTCTGGAGTTTGAAATCAAACCATGAACATTTTCTTACCATTAACTAGATTAATTTTCTAAACGTTTTTGTTTCCCCAATGTTTCCAGACAAGAGGTTAAATGTGTTTTACATTTGCGTAAGCCCTTAACATTTTCAGACAGGTGTTTAAACGTGATTTATGATAGTGTAACTGAGCCTTTAATCCGGTGATTATGAGCCAATGTTCATGTCACCATCTTCAGGCTATATATAGAGCTAAGGGTGTAGATAGAGCAACTCGCTAGCCTCTTGAGTTTTCGAGGCAATTCTCTCCTCCCTCTTTGTGTTATTCATCTGAGTTCGTTTTGGTTTTTACTATTCTATATAGGAAGTGCTTGTTTAATCCTGGAGAACTGCCGGTCTGTTGTCCCAGTGTGCTCGAATAGTTTTTAAGGATAGTGTCCTTCTAGGCACGACTCAAGCAACTCATCATTTGCCTCTGTACTGTCGATATCACCAACAGAATAATCGATTACTGAGAGCAGAGCATGACTTCACGAGTTGAACAAGGGTGCCACGAAGAAGATGAAGGAGAAGGCTTGAGCTTGATGGATTGGTGATGGAAGAGAGCACGACTTCATGAGCACAGCACCAAGGGTCGGCTCGTCAAAAGATTGAAGGAGAAGCTGGAGATCAAAGATTGAAGGAGATGGTCTGAGATGGCGATTTTTTACCACCAGGAAGGCTTGGCTTCTCTCCTCTCCACCCTCCTTGCAATGCCCACTGCTACTTTCATAGAAGATATGGACTAAGTTTCGCCTGAATGAGATTAATTGTTTTATTTTATATTTTATATTTATTAAAATAAAAAAATTATAAAATTTTGAGTTAAAGATTATTTTTACTCTAACTTTAAGCAAAAGGTCATTAAAATTCTAAACTCAACTATGGATCAATTATGCTCCTAACTTTAAAGGTTCTCTCCCTTATCACCGTACTATTTTTGCATTGTTAATTGACTGTTAGTGAGCTCCATATTATATTTTTTTAATTTTTTATTATAAAATATTTGCATTGAGAATGCCTGCTGACCTTTTGAATAAACGTTGAGAAATAAAAATAACCCTTAACCTAATAAATAATATTTTAAAATTAGTAGGATCCACTGATGACTAGTAAAAATTAAGTGTTTTTTAACGTCACAATAATAAAGAGGGGAATCTTTAATGTTAGATGATAAAATTGATCCATAATTAAGTTTAAGGTACCAAGTAACCCTTAGGTAAAGTTGAGGGCAAAAATACTCTTAACCCTAAATTTTTTATTAAATCTTATCACCAATTTAATATTAAGAATTTTTATAAAGAAAATTGCTAAAAAATCTCACCACAAATTTACTTGCTTGCCCTAAAGGCCCTGTGAAATGGAGAAGGATCAAGGTCTTGTGTTGGCATAAATTGGAAGGAAGAAAAGGGTAAAATGCTCTTAATATTAAGACTTATGTTAGAAAAGAATTTAGGGTTAATGAACAAAATAGACCTGAAAGTATTGCGTAAAGTACCCTGAACCTTAAACTCTTAAAATATACAAAATGAATCCTAACTTTTTAAATTCATAACAAATTAAACTCTATCATTATCTTTTTATTAATGTTATTACTGTTCACTGTAGGCTCTAGTCAAATGTTAACGTGACAGTCCCTTTTTGATGTGTCATTTGTTAATTAGCACCACAGACCCTTAACTTTAAAATTTTGAACAAATTACCCCTACCATTTATGTATAAAACACTGACTATTATGTAGACCAAATTAGCATCAGCATAGCCCACTGCGGTGAATGCATCGTTGGTTGTAGAGGACGACCCATAATTTTGTAAAATGACATATTTTGCAAAATTTTTTGAAATGTTTTCCAAGTGATTAGTATCTCATGATTTCGTATACTCTATAACTTCAATTTAGTCTTATTTTAAATAATATTTATTTATTTAATGGTGAAAATTTAGGATCCCATTTGAAAGAAGTTTAAGTATCATAAGATTTTATAGAGGATGGATGCAAAAGCCAATGATTTCATCAATGAATTTAAAACCCAAATTAATTGGTTAATTAAAATCCTCTTATATTTTAACTTCTTTTTCCAATGGGATCTTAAATTTTCACCATTAAATAAATAAATATTATTCAAAATAAGACTAAATCAAAGTTATAAAGTATATGAAAGCATGAAATACCAATCATTTGGAAAATATTGCAAAAAAGGGGCAAAAAATGTCATTTCACAAAATTATGGGTCATTTACCACGGCCAACAATGTATTCACCGTACCAAACCATGTTGAGGTTAATTTAATCTAAGGAAAATGACAATTAAGGACCCTTTAAGTACATTAATCTCAATTAAGGACCATAACATTTTGAAGTCCCAGTTAAGGACCATGGTCCTTAATTAGGATAAAAAAAATAGTTTGTGAGGTGGGATTCATTAATGCCACTTGAGAATTCATTAGTCCAACTTGAGAAAATTGCTCACATATATTATGAAAACATGAAACCCTGCTTGGGAATACATTGTTTAACAAAAAGCATCACTTGAAAATTCACTAACTCGACTTGAAAAAAATTCTAATGTATATTGTGAAAACATAAAACTCCATTTGGAAATTGATTGTTTAACAAAAAGCACCACTTGAAAATTCATTAACTAGACTTGAAAATTTTTTTAACATATATTGTGAAAAAATAAAATCCCACTTGGGAATCAATTATTTAACAAAAAGTGACTTGTCCAAATTGGGATTTTTTGTTAAACAATCAATTTCTAAGTAGGGTTTCATGTTTTCATAATATACACTAGAAATTTTTTCAAGTTGAGTTAGTGAATTCTCAAGTGGTGCTTTTTGTCAATATATTCCCAAGTGAGATTTTATATTTTCACAATACACGTTAGCAATTTTTTCAAATTGAGTTAGTGAATTTTCAAATGGTGTTAGTGAATTCCACCTCACAAACTATATTTTTTTTATCCCAAGATCATGGTTCTTAACTGGGATTTCAAAATGTTATGGTTCTTAATTAAAATTAATGTTCTTAAAGGGTCCTTAATTATCATTTTCCCTTTAATCTACATAATAAACAATGTTCTATACATAAACGATGGGGGTAATTTCTTAAAATTTTAAAGTTTAAGGTCTAGGACACTACTCGTGTAATAGTTTAAGGTCTGTGGTGCTAATTAGCAAATGATATATCAACAAATGTGCCACGGTGCATCTGTAATAAGCTATGGCATACCTCTATCTTTGTGTTGAAATGGTCTTTTTCTAATTTAAATGCAAATTCTTTATTTCAAATAAATATCCCATGCTTTGTGAACATCTTTTACGCTAATTTTTGAATTATAAAAATATATCAAAGTGCTTTGAGTTTTGAAAACTTGGGATCCCATTGTTGTGATTTTATAAACTTGGTGATCCATTTTAGGTTAATTCCTTAATTACCTTAATTTCGGAGATAATTATGGATTGGTAAGGGCCACCTTACAACTTGGTATTAGTTTTTCTAATTTTGAGAACTAGTCTGTGGCTTTGTGTTATGGAATTGTGATTGTTAATTATGCATTTTTGTATAAAGTTGGCAATTATCATTATAAACATATTGCTTCCCCTTGTTGAGCTAGTACTAAACCTTTTCTTTTATGGGGTTACTTCCATATTTAGGAGGAAAGAATGGTGCAAATAAGGAATAGGGTCGGCAATATTTTGGCAAACTTATTGAGACAAGAGCAAGAAGTCTCGATAGAAGTAGAAGATGAAATCTCCCTAGTTGAGCAAGAACAAGTGAGGGAGTAACCAAGATGTTCTGTTGGCAATGATAATATATTTGTAAAGTTGAAGCAGATGATGGAGGAAATCTAGAACAAGATTAAGGAACACAATGAAATCCTCAAGAAGAGACTGGGTGAGACTATTAAGATAGTGGAAAAGGTCAGAGGTAGCTATGATGAAGAGAGACCTGATGGGACCCAGGTAATAATTATTATAAGGAGAGCGAATTGAGGAGGCCAAAACTAGTAAGGCTAAGGGGAAAAGAGTCAAAGAGCTCTATTGACCTAGTATTGAAAAAGTTTACTAGATTGACCCCACCATCTTTTGAGGGTTCCATAGAGAATATAGTAGGAGAGAAGTGGATAGATTGACTAGAGATGATCCTTTTTGTAATATCATGCATACCCAAGCAGTGGGTCCTCTTTGCCACATTTACACTTGAAAATGTTTGCAAAGTAGTTGGTGGGAAAGTGTTAAGCTGACGAATGTCTCTTTGTTATCTTAGAGGGAGTTTAAAAGGAGGTTCTTTGCCTACTACTCCCCTGCTTCATTTAGAGCTAAGAAGGAGATCGAGTTTATAGATTGCAATAGGGGAGTATAAATAAGGAAGAATTTATTACAAAGTTCAATGAGTTGTATAAATACTCAACCTATCTGAGAAACTATGATGATGAACAATGGAAGCTTGAGCAGTTAGTTGAAAAGATGTGGCCTGACTATTGACAACCGCTGGCACCATTTGACATTATTTCCTTTGAGGATATGTGTAACACCTTCCCTGAGTGTTAACAAAAGCACACCACAACCAAATAAATTAAATGTGTTTGAGGAGTTGATCCTAAAACTAATATAGAAAACACTCTGTGGGGTCCACTCTCCTATCCAAAGTGTATGTTTGCCTATAGCACACAATTTATAATGTAACCACTTTGCATTTTCTTGTAGAATCACATATATTCATGTGTGTGTGTGTGTGTTACCAAATTAATCTATCAAAACCACACCATAACCAAATTTTCTAGTCATAAGTCTACAAAAAAACAAGGCACACAATCTATATATATTTTCATATATGTATAATCACATCCTACTGGAATCCTAATCCTAAATACATTACAATGCATTTGCTTAAAAGAAAAGGGTTGCAATTTTTTTTACAAATCACAAACAAATCCCTCGCTCAGCTCTTTTCCCCATCTATCACTGAATCTTTTGCCTGGACCTATAAATATTATAAAGAAAGGGGTGAGACAATTATATTCTTAGTAATAAAGAAATTAATATTCCTTGTTACAAGGAAAGCCATAGTCAAGTAAAAAAATGATAGATTCAAAATAACATACAATTAACTAATTAAAATACTTGAATGCATGAGATAGGCCGATATGACCTTTCTTGACTAATAGAATGCCCCTGACACTTTTTAGCTTGTGGATAAATCTTATACCCATTATACTTCCATAGGTATAAAATATAAACTAAGGCATGATCTGATCCACTGAACCACCTGTGCCCATTTGATGTGGATCTTGAGAAGTCAAAACTAACTCTTTCTTAGAGTCAACCTGACTTACTCTCCATGTGAGGGCTACCTTGGCCTAGGTACTCAACCTCACACTTCTCATATCGAATCCCCTCCCTTACTGATAGATGTTGAACACTCAATCTACTAACCCCTTTAGTGACCGAGCCCACAAATAGGTAAGGCAACATTGAGTACTAATAGTGAGCTATAGAATATCACAAAACCGCATCTCTCTATTGGTGAACTCCTATTGAGATCATGCCTCTACCATTTTCTACCTTCCCCAAGTATTGACCACTTCGACACTCTAAGGTAGTATAAACACTTATAATTCCTCCCTTAAAGTGGTTCCTTAACCTATTTAAGGTACCTAACCTAGTTACACTTTTCTAAGTGCAACTCATTATCTCTATAATCACAATGCATGCTAATAATCTCATTTCCATAAATAACATTATTATTAAATAGATAGTAAATATAGATGCATTATTATTAAAGTAACACCTCATAAATCCTTCTAAAACATATTTATTTACATTCAATTATTTAAAACATGTAATGCATGCTTGATAATATTATTTACTCAAAAATAGCTAAACAAAATAATACGAAATATAAATTTCCTTATTACTACAAACCTTTGTACAAAAAGGGGTTTTCCCTTGTACAAAAATATGACCTGTTTTCTTCGTTAACCTTAAAGTAAGCTCCACCAATAATCCCTCAAACTAAAGTGTAGTGGTAATAGCTATAAATCAAACAAGGAAGAATGGAGGGATTTGATAGGCACACAGCAGGTATAAAAACCCCAGCACCTGTTAATAGTGGACGGACGAAACGGTGACAACACTCTCATCGGTTGTGGCTGAAATGGAAGAGAAGGAGGTAAAGCATAGAGGAAGGACAAAGAAATGAAATGAAAATTAGACTTCTCTCACTCTCTCAGCAAACAAGGAACACGGGAATGTAAAGAAAAAGAAAAAAATCAGAACAAGAATATTCAGGAAAATTACAAGGAAAGGTCAAAATCTTTTTGTTATAAAACAAAAACCCAGGCTAACTTTAGTAATTTTTTCATAATTAAAAATAAAATAAAACCTTACTTTTGCGTAGTAAAATTTGAACTTTGAACCTTTATCAAATTGTTCTAAATTTTAATTTAATAATATATATTTTATCTAAAATTAAATCCAGGTATTAAAAATTGGGATGTTACAATATGTGCAGTAGTTGAGGTGATGGCCTGATGGGGCCATGAGGCTAAAGATAGCCAAAGGCATGATGGACGAGGTTGTTCCTCTACTTATACGAGCCTTACCAATGGTATAGGCAAGAGAATTGAATTTAACTCTGGTGGTTATGGATTTAATAGTGGTGGTAGTAAGAGGAAGAATTTTTAGAAGAAGTCTCAGTCTAAGCGATCCTAGTTGAGGAGTAATGCCCCTAGAAGTATGGTAGGCGAAGTTAACAATCAAGGTAATATTTTTCCCTTATAATGGCTAGACCTGTTAGAGCCACATAGAGTAATTAATGCAGGAGGCAATGTACCAGGGAGTATTGGACTTATTTCAAGTGCTACAAGATTAGGCATATTGCTTGCTACTGCCTTGAGAACATGGGTGGTTAAGATTAAAGGTCTTCTATTCCTATTTGAGTTTTTGCTATGTCGAGAGAGGAGACTAAGGCTTCCTCAAAGCTCATAGGATGTGCTATTTCCCTAAATGATGCACAAATCATTGCATTGTTTGACTTTAGTGTCACTCACTCTTTTGTTTTTAATGAGTGTACAATAAGAATAAAACTAGATGTGATTGAAATACCTTTCTTGATGAATGTGTTTATGTGGAATAGTGCCTCTGTGAAAATTAGTCGTGCTTTTTTAAAGTTGAGTTAAAATTTGGTGAAATAGTTACAAGTATTGACTTGATTTATTTGCCCATGTTGGGAATTGACGTGATAATTGGGATAGATTGGTTGTCTGCTAATGGAATAATACTAGACTATAACAAAAAGATGGTTTCATTACTAGTATACATAGCAACTGTAGTTAATCCTGAACCAATATAGTCCTTGTCTATAGTCACTCTAGAATTCTCAAGTTCTTGTCGGTAGTACAAGTCGAGAAGTCTGTGAGAGAAGGGTGTCAAGCCTTTATAGTTTTCTTTTTAGCGGATAAGGTATATGATGGTGTTTTAGATAAGATTAGGGTTGTGAATGAGTTTCTTGAAGTGTTTGTAGATGAGGTATCAAGGTCACTGCTAGAATGGGAAGTATAATTCTCAATGATCTAGTACTTGGTATCAAGCCCATCTTTAAGGCTTCGTACTAGATGGCTCTATCAAAGTTGAATAAGCTTAATAAGCAACTGAAGGAGTTATTAAAGAAGGGGTTGATCATACTGAGTGTGTCACCCTTGGGTTTCCCTGTTATGTTTGCTAAGAAGAAAGATGGTAGTGTAAGATTATGCATGGACTACCGACAACTGAATAAGGTAACTATTAAGAATAAATACCTATAATCCTGAGTTGATGACATGCTAGATCAATTGTCTAGAGTAGTAGTGTTCTCTAAGATTAACTTGAGATCAAGCTATCACTAGTTGAGAGTGAAAATGGATGATATGCTGAAGATTGCTTTTAGAGTAAGGTATGAGTATTATGAATTTCTTGTTATGTCTTTCAGTTTAAGAAACACACTTGTAATATTCATGGATAACATGAACATAATTTTCAGTCCCTACTTAGACAAATTTGTAATAGTCTACATACGTTGATGAAGAAGAACATGCGAGGCACTTGAGAATAATACTACAGATTTTGAAGGAGAAGAGGTTGTTTGTGAAGTTGAGTAAATGTGAGTTTTGGTTGTGAGAAGTAAAATTTTTGGGTCACATGATGACTACTCATAGTATAGTAGTATACCCCCAGAAGGTTGACACCATATTGCAATAGGAATAACCAATCTCTATAACTAAGTTTAAAGTTTCTTAGATTTAGTAGGGTATTATTGGAGATTTATTCAAGGATTTTTCCAAATTGCCTCTACTTTGACTAAATTAACTAAGAAAGATCAACTTTTGTGTGGATTGACTAATATAAGGAGGCCTTTTGGGAATTGAAAGAGAGATTGACTATTGCACTAGTATTGACTATACCATATCCTAAATGGTTGTTGGTTGTATATATGGGTACTTCACTTAAGGGTCTTGGATGTGTGTTAATGCAAGATGATGGAGTTATGGCTTATGCCATGAGAAAATGAAGACTGCACGAGGAGAATTATTTACCTCATGATCTTGAGCCTGCAGCAATTGTTTGTGCTCAAAATGTGGTGATACTACCTATATAGTGCATAGTTTGAGGTTTACAGTGACTATAAGAGTCTCAAGTGCTTGGTAGACTAGAAAGAATTGAATATGAGGCAATTGAGATGGTGGAATTCTTAAAGCACTATAACCTTGAGTTGAAGTACCATCGTGGAAGGGCCAACATAGTAGCTGATGCCCTAAGTTAAAAGAAAAATTAGGACTATTTTGTTAATATTTTATCACCTCAAAGTGCACTCATTGCATTAGATTTAGAAAATTGCCTAAATATCTAGGTTTAGTGCACTAGGGTATCTAGTCCAAAAATGAACTTTTGAAAAAATGAACAAGAAAAATTGACAAAGTACACTTTATGTCCAATTAATGAGTGGTCAAATTAGATTTTTGAAATTTATTTTATTTGGATGTAATTAAATAAAAGTCAATACTTTCTTAAGTGTCCTAGTTTGACCTAGTTTTCGGTTCGCTTTTGTGTGAAAATTTTTATATAATTTTGTGCAGCCTAAAACTTGGTTATTTTAATAAATTCTTCCTTCTAATTATGAATTTAATTCTACACTTTAATTAAATTTTATTATGTCATATGTTATTTAATTGAATTATATGATTTATGCGACATAGGTGGCATATGACGTATGCATCAATTTGGTAAATGAAGTTAAAAGTCTATGGGGTCAAAGGCTGAGGGTTTAAACATGTAAGGGCTCCTATTTGGTGGTTTGGATCAGCTAAAATTGTGGATGATACATGGGATTAATTGTACACATATTAGAATCATCTACAAGCTAATATGAGGATACCACCTTGCAAGTGTGACAAGGTTCCCATTTCCTTTTTATTTTTTTTCCTATTTTTTAATTTGCATTTAACTGATGGGAAACAAGAGGAGCACATCCATTCTCACCCAAATTGACATCCAACACCATATCTTATATTTCCAGCCATCAAACCTCTACAAAACTCACACCATTCTTCTCCTTTCTTAAATTTCATCCTACCCCTCCCACTTTCACAAGGATTGAAGCTCATTTCTATCATTCAAGAGCTATGATGGAGGATGAGTCTTGAGCTTCAAATTGGCTAAGTTCTTTTATTTCCTATTCTCTTCTCTTTTTACTAGATAGTTAGATTCCTTAATCTAGGATTTGATCATCTTATTTTGTAAATTCTAATGTGCATTTGATATTGATGTAAAGAGATAGGATTGTTTCATTTAAATTCCTTCTTGGGACAGCCATGTTTCATCCACTAAGTGTTTAGCACATAATTTTGTATTTTTCATTTAGTGAATTATTTGTGTTAATGTTGCATGATCTGAAGTTGATGCTTGAGTTGTTGAGTAGCTTGACATAATCTTGTAGTTACTTAACTCATTGGTTTGGTTGTGGCTTTTAGGGAAGAATTTTGAGTGATTCGCTTGATTAATTTCTTCACCTATTGGTTAATTGAACCAGGGACTTTAATCTAAAACCTCAGGAAGTTAGCTAATTAGGTTAATTGGCTTAGGATAATTTTCTTAAGTCATGATAACTTTAGTTAAGAGGAAAGAGAAACTTAACTTAGCCTAATCATGAGAAGATAATGAGTCTAAAATCAACTATTCTTTAAGGTTTCATTATTGTGAAAAGAGAAGTTCATTTCACTCATTTTAATTACTTTCATATTAGGTAACTAGTTTAGATAATTAGGTAACTAAATTCCAACTCTTTGGGTGACTTATTGCATTAGGTAACCTTTTGTTTTAATTTTGAGGGTAGAACGACAATCCTGATCAATATGATGATGTAGGAGAAGAAGCTTTTAAAAGATTTCTCTAGTGAACATTAAAATGTTCTAGACTTTGCCATGTACCATTTGAATATCATGGTGATCACAAATAAATTCTGGAGGGAACTAAGAAATGCATAATTAGAAGATGAATATTTATTAGAAGCCCCGAAAGACATTGAGGAGAACCATACTACTTCTTTTGGCTTTAATTATTATTGTTTTATGATGTATCACAATTGAATATGTGTTCTAGATGATAAGGAAATCAGGGAGGCTATCTTGTTAGAGCTTACAGGAGCAAGTTCACCATCCACCCTCGTGCTACAAAAATGCTTTAAGACATGAAGAAATGGTAGTTGTGGCATGAAATGAAGCAAGATGTGATTGAGTTTGTCTCTAAGTGCTTGACTTATCAGAAAGTCAAGTTAGAACACTAGAAGCCTTCTAGACTGCTACAACTATTAGATATTCTAATGTAGAAATGAGACAGCGTGTCTATAGATTTCATAATAGGATTGCCTTGTACGTAGTCAAATCACGATGCTATGTGGGTCATAGTTGATAGATTGACCCAGTCTGCTCACTTCCTAGTTATCAGAGCAGACTATTCCTTTAAGAGATTTATTGAGGTGTATATTTAAGAGATAGTGCATTTATGTGGGGTGCTAAAGGAAATTGTTTCAGATTGTAATTTGAGGTTCACATTAAACTTTTAGAAAGTAATACACTAGGCCATAGATACAAAGTTGAAGTTTAATACAACCTATCACCCCTAAACTATAACATCCTGAAAATTAACTCCCTGACAATCAACCTAATTAAGGGTAATTAAGTAGGACTTATGTGGTGTGTAGTCAGAGAGGATTAATAAGTGTTCTGGTTGTGATTTCAGCCATAAAATTGGGCCCAAAGTGAAATCAGGATACTTAGTCATCAAAAGTAGGGAAAAATAAGGAGAGAAGCCTCTGTGTCACATGTTATAGTGCGTGCATGGTGTGCCACGATGCATGGAGACAGAAGGATTAGATAGAGCTCTTTGTACCATATGCTGCGACACGTGTGGTACACAGCCTATTTTCTGTAGTGATAAGTTACGCATTAGACTAGACAAATAAAGGAAAGAAAAGAGGAAATGAGATAGAGAAAGAGAGGGAGAGGGAGATGGAGAAAGCTTGGGCTCTATTAGGGGCATGACTTTAGAAAGAATTTGAGAGGATTTAAAGCTCCCCATTACTAAGGTAAGCCTTTCCTATCTTTCTCCTTCCTCTCTACACTAGTTTGAAGCTAGGGTTTATAAGTGGGAAATGATCTTTAGTCCATATAGGTTATGGGTTCAAAACCATTAACTCAAATGGAGTTAATTGGAGTTGTTAAAGGTATTTAAACAAATGATTGAGGGTTTTACATGTTTTTGGTTGGTGAGCTTCAATAATGTCTAAAATAGGGCATTAAATTTGAGTTAAGAGGATTGTGAGACATGACCCTATAAACATTCAATGAAGCCAATGGAAGCTAAAGAGAGTTAATACACCCAATGGGTAAGCCTAAATATAAGAAATAAAGGCTTTAGGTATTTTAGAAATGAAAAATGAGAGTTGGAAATGTGTATGTAGTAATGTTGATTAGTTTGGTCTTGATTAATTATAGATTAATCATTCAAGCACCATATTAGGCTTGAAGAGCAAGCTCAGAGGCATATATTAAGGGGTAAACCTTTTATCTTTCAAAGGTTTAAAGTAACTGGGGGAACTTGTTTTCTATAGTTGTTTGTTAATTAATTTATGTTTTTAAAAATGGATGAATGAATTTGAATGGTTGAATATTGTCTTTGTTATTACACCAAAAATCCTATGAGGCTTTACTAAACCTAATTTGGCTATAATGATGAAATTGAACTTGAAAAGTTTTCACGTTGTGATTTTGTATTGGAATGAAAAGTTAGTAAGTTGAAGTGATTATATTGTGATGTGGAAAATGTCTATTATAAGTTGACCTAATAGATGTGTGATGTGGAGATTAAGCATATGAGTTTTGAAAAAAGAGTAATTATGAAAGTATTATAGATGCTCATATGGATTAGATTGTGGTTGTAACCTAATGAGTTATTTAGTTGTGAATTATGAAAATGAGCGAGCATCATATATTGTATGATCATTTGGCAGGAGTTTGCTTAGGAAAAGGAGTAGATAAATCCATATGGTACTTATGGCCACCTTTCGATGTACAAATGCTAGCCTTATCCTATTATTTGTTGAAGGACTATCTCATAGTTTGTCTAAGGACTAGAACCTAGCTATCTTTATCTATTTGTCGAGAAGATTAGCTTAGGGTATATGACACCTTAGGGATTTGAGAATAGGAGAAGCAGTGGTCTGAGAGTGAGTACAATGATATTTGGCCGAGTTGCTCCTAATAATTGGTAAGTTTAGGTAGTCTAATTACATGGATGGAACCCTGATTGATATTATACTATGGTTTTAGTTAGAGGAAATAAGGAGGAATTGATCATGCATATGTTTATCTGACATGTCATATGGTCGTTAAGTTTATGGCAAATCGTAATAGTTAATTGTGCCATTGTCACATGGTTGTCTATATTATGGTAATGTACATTATTATTGTTGATCAGACCATTATCACATAGTTATCTATATTGTGGCAACATGTCTCGTGATGTGATTATGTAGAGAATTTGATAATAAGTTAATGGTGGAAATTGTAATATACATGTGTTATGTATGATTTTATGAAATTGAGTATTCAACTTCCTTTTATATGTCTTTGTCAACTGATATACAACTGCATATGATAGATGTACCTTAGTTACTGAGTGGTTATACTCACCCCTCTTTTCAATATTTTATAGGCTCTAGCTTAGGTGTGAAGAGGGAAAAGGCTCCAAAGGTTTAGGAATTTCTATATTCCTATTGTAATACCTCCTAATCTTGTTTATTTTGTGTAATAGATAGGATATTGTCATTTAGAGGATGCATTTGTTTACACTTGTACTTTATTGATGCTTATGATTTTGGAGTGTATTTTGGGCCTGGAATATTATATATAAGTTTGATTAAGTATTAATAGAGCCAAAATATTAGTACAAGTATAGGAATGATGATTTGATTATAACTATGAAGTTATTTGTCAAATACAATGCTAAAACCTCCCCTATCTATTTTTTATTACAAGAGTTAAGAGTGAAAATTGGGTATGTTTGAAATTATGTGCATGTGATGTGATGTATAGATAGTTCCAAGTCCATTGAGTGTGGTTTGGGTGCTAGTTGTAACATCCCAAATTTTTTATTTTGGCATTATATTGATTTAGGGATGAATTAGTGATTTAATATGAGCTTAAGATTTTAAATGGTATAGTGTTATTTTGAATCTTTGGGATATCATATGAATAGATTTGAGTGGAGAATGGCGTTATAAGGTACAGCGTGTGAGCATGGTAAGGAGTTTCCTTATTATGTCATATACTGCAGCTAGAGCTGGATGCGCTGAGGTATATGGCACAGAATTTTGATTAATTAGGACGTATCTTACTCATGAAAATAGAAGAAGAGATAGAGAAAGAGAGCATGAGGGTGGAGAAGAAAGGGTTCTTTGTAGGGCAAGCAATTTCAAGAGTAAAGATGACGTTTCTGACCTGTTACTTATTAGGCAAGTCTTGTACTGCCTTAACCTCCAATTCTACCTTATTTTCTCTTAGTTTAAACTAGTGAGAAATTAAATTCGAAAGTTTTAAGGAGATGATTTCTTACTTTATAGTAATAAAAAAGTTTTCTGAGACTAAACTAGGACTTTGTAACTGGTTTAAGCTAGAATGGTAAAGCTTTAAAGCTATAAGCTTGAATTAACCTAATTTAAAGAGAGAGAGAGAGAGAAAGAGAGTAATGGGAGAAGTTTCCAAGTGAGTGCGATGTTGCTTAGATTGAGTGATAACTAGTTGTGATATGTGTGAATGAACATGAATAGAGGAAATGATAGCGAATAGGTGCACAATTGCTATGATTGACATTTTCAGTCAATAAGACAATTGACCCTGGATACCCTTAATTGTATAGATTATTGTGTGTGTGATATGTTGAAATAGTGAGAAGAAGTTGAATCAAGGTTGAAGAACACGGGTAACCTTTCTTGCGAATTGAAGGGTTGAGGTAACCATATACTTTGTTATGTTTATTAGCTATTATAACTATGTAAAAGTAAATATATATTTGAGATTTGTTGTTTTTGAGTTTTATGTATGATTTTGCACTGTAAACGGTTTTAGCATGAAATAGATTTGTAAAATGAGTTTGATGATTATTGGAATTGATCGATATATATATATATATATATAGTATAAAGGGTGGAAAAAGTGGTAAATTATGTGTGAAAACTATGATCATAGGGGTTAGGAGTACACCCAAGGTATGTGTGGATGTGTGTGTGTGTGGAGATGTGAGTAAAATAAATCTATATGGTTGGGCTGACACCATGGGACATCTGGTGCAGCATTACATTTAGGCTATTACCATGGGTTATCCGTTATAGCATTATATTAGGACTATTACTATAGGACATCTGAGCAATCTGGCAACTCCTTAGTGCTTGTTAGGGTACGGTTAGAAGTTAAGGATGTCTCTATCACAAGTGTGTGAAATGAGAGAAATTATAGTCCGTAAGTGGGACAGAATACCTTTGGTTGGGTGTTTCTACCATCTAAGTTGTGCTTGAGTCAATATGTGATTGATCCATTAAAGCCTATGGTTTCGTGTCGGGGAGCTTTGAAGGATCAGTAGATAGATGATCATGCTAGTGAATGTGATTACGTGAAATTTTATACAAGAGAAAAGCTATGTTATAATTTAATATATACTATTACTTGATTTTGCTTACTAGTATGTAGTTATTTATGTCAATAAACATTTAATAAACTATATTGATTACTGAGATTTTAATCTCACATATGGTTATTTACATTTTTCAGGTTCTTGTATTAGTGGTGCTCAAGGAATTGTGATTTCTTGATAAAGCTTTGCAAGCTTGGGTGTGATAAACTTGTATATTAGTAGTTATGAATGAGTGTATAAGTTGCCATAGGAACAAATGTTATGCATAACATGTGAATGTGAATGAGCGTATGATTTTTGGTATCTTAGCCCAGTGTGTGTATATGTGTGTGTGTGATAAATGTGATCGTGTGGGCTAGTGGTTGAGTATATATATGTGTAAAATTATAGTATGGATGATGAGTGTGGAAGTTTGGCCAGTTGTGTGGATTGAAATAAGAAGAAGAAATTTAGCCCAAAATTATGTGATATGGGTAGTTGAACAGCCAAATGTTTGTATATGTGTGATATTATGACTTCAATTGCTCAACTAAGTGTAATTTGTCCATTTGTATATGCTTAAGGCCCTAGAAGTGGCCAATGACTTGTGATTTTAAATGGTAATACTCTTATGGTGAATTTTGACATAAAAATGGTCAAAATGCACTTGGGTGTCTATATTTTAAATGGAGTATTGAATTTGAATGAAATCAGTGTTATTGGTTAGATTATGAAATAAGCTTCGTGTGGATACTTGAATCATCCTAATCGGACATCAAATGAGAAAATGACACACATATGAAGTTTGCATCAGAATCTGTTATTTGACAGCAGATTCTAGTATGTGTGCTACAACACATGGCACAGAGTGTGATGGCAATGACTCTGTGCCACATGCCATGGTGCATGTGGCACAAACCATGATGCATGGCTCACTTTTTGTGTAAATTTTGATGTTTTGCAATGGTTTCTTTTGATATTTACTTGTTCCTAGTTGTATGCTTTCGCTGTGTGCTATTTGGTTCAACTTAAATGGTTGTTGTAAAGAGATTTTCAAAAGTTTATTTTGGGATCCCAAACTTTCAAAGTATAAAGATATTTTAAATTTATTAGTAAATTGTGTGGAAGGTTATATGGTAATGTTAATAAGGGTATTGCATTAGTAATAGCTTTTAGCATACGTGTTGGTTTTGGATACCCTTGAGATGTGAAAATTATAGAAAGCTATAAAAATGAGTTTGGGTATCCATCTACCTTGTGTGAAATAATTTGGAAAAAAACCCTGTGGTATTAGCTAATTTATAAAAAAAGCTTTATGTGGACATCTAGATCACCTCATTTGGATATCGAACAGAGAAATGGGGCATGTCAAAAGTTGCCTCGAGTTGCTGTCATTGGATAGCATAATGCTATCTGATAACGTGAACACGTCGCAATGTAGGCGCATGGTGTAACGCCTACTTGACATTACTAAGTTTACACACATATTTCTCATAAACATAAGCAAAGTTTCCATTAACCTCTTATTGACCCATAGTTAGTAATTATTCAAAACAAGTAAATACATCCTTTTAAAAGTTTGGGATCCCAAAACCTTTCAAAATCTTTAAAAGTATATCAAATATATAATTTATGACACAACAGAAGCTTAAAGGTTGCATTATTGCCTTTTAATGTAAGGAAAGATGCAAAACAAATAAGTCTAGAAATAGGGCTATGCATTGCAGCATATACCACATGCATCACGACAAGTGGTACAGAGCAATGGGCTCTGCTTCTGTGCCATGTGCCGCAACACACATGACAATTTTTACTATCATGATAATTTATAGAGGTAAACTTTTGATATGCGTCGTTTTCACATACGACGTCTGATTGGAGTGATTTAAGAACCTACATGAAACTTATTTAACAAACTGTCTAATATAATGAGTTTGGACGTGATCCAATGATCCAATCTATGTTTGGACACTTGAGTGTAAAACGTCATTGTGCTCAAAAGGTTAAGCACCGAACGTATTCAAATTTTGCACGTTGTCACATTAGACCACTTTGGGCTTTGAACTAAGTCTAAAGGAACCAATTACACTTGATTTCACAATAATATCATCACATATACACATGCATACCCATTTAGCCAGCAAATCGTCCTTTCTATATAATAGAGCCCATGATTTAGAATTTCACATTTTACACATATATGGCCAATTTTCCATATAATTACCATTTTTGTACATAGATATTCACATACAAACACCATCTTAGCCCACAAATCATATTTTTCCATATATCACACATTATCATATTTACTGGGCTAAGATTCACATATTTATCTCAAAAAAACAATATTTCATGCAAATACATCTTATAATAACTTAAATCTTATACACACACACACACCCACACCATAAGTTCATTACACAAACCCTTTAATAACATGACAGTAGCACCACTATGTGTAACATTCTAATTTTCTAATTCTGCAATTAGCTACTAATCAGGGGTAAATTAGTAATTAATAAATTATTAGAGGTTTGGATGATTGCTTGATAATTTTACTCATTGGGATGTTAAATGAGCAGATACAGTGCAATAATTGTTTTTGGGGCGAAGTGTATGAGCGGTGAGGATTTTCCTTACTAGGCCACACGTTGCAGTACAAGACTGCTTGCACCATGACGTATGGCACAGAAAATAACTTAATAAGTCATGAATCATCTTAGGTTTCAGAAGGGAAAATCAAAGAAAGTAGGAGAGGGAGAGAAGAAGGCTTTAGCTGTTAGCGCAAGAATTCTCGAGGTATTGGAAGGCATCTCTAATCAGTAACTTATCAAGTAAGCTTCGTATAACCCTTACTTCCAATTCTACTACAATTTCTCTTTGTATGAGTTATAGAGAAATTGAATTGAGAAAATTATAGGAATTAGTTTCTTACCTTATATTAATGAAAAGGTTCTAGGGAGTTAAATTAGAGCTTTATAACTAGTTTAGAGTTGAACGATAGAGCTTTGAACTTGTAAGCTTAAATTTGGCCTTAATTTAATGGGAATAAGGGGTAGAAATGGTGTAAAAGTGAAATGAGATTGTTTGAAGTGATGTAAAATGGAAATTAAGTGGTAATGAATTTGGCTGACTAAGTGGAAAGAAAGAGGTGGCTTGTATAGCCTTAACTAATAATCAAGTGTTTTTGTTAATTGATTAATTAACTAATTATGCCAATTGTGTGTAGATTGGCATATTTTGTGTGTGAGTTGAGAAAGGAAGTTTGTAATGAGTTGTTAGTGGTGAGAAAGTCCACAAGTAACCTTTTTTATGATAGAAGGGTTGAGATAACCGAATAACTTTCTCTATTTGACTATTTATTATAACTGTGGTGTAAGCATGCTATCTAGTGCATGAAACTATTTTAAACTGAACATGTTTGGTGTTATTGCATGAAAATGAACTTTGATTAAAAAAATAAGTGTGAAATTGTGTAATTTATATATGTATATATGTATATATAAGTATGGTGGTGATTAGGAACTTATGATTGGTTCGAAAAGCATGATCAAATAGATGAAAGTTCATCATGTAGAAATGTAGTAAAAGATCATATGGCATTATTCTCTTTAGTGCCTGACGGGGTGCGGTGTTGGAGAATATATCTCTTTAGTACCTATTAAGGTGGCGGTGTTGGAGATTATCTCCTTAGTGTCTATTAAAGATGCGGTGTTGGAGATTTAAACTCTGTAGTATTGATGGGATGTAGGGTTGGAGTCAACAACACCCTATTATGTATATTAGAAAAAAACCTAGTCTGAAGTGGGATAGAACACTTTTGGTTAAATAATTCTACCACTGAAGGTGAGCTCAAGGCTAATGAGATTGTATATTAGTTAAAAGTAAGCCTATTGTTTCAAGTCGGGGTGATTTGGAGGTTCAGTTGGTAGTGATCTTTCTATATGTTAAAAAATCGGTGAACTGTGGTGAATATAGTTTTAAAAAGTAATGAATGATATATGTGTGTGTGTGTGTGTTTAATGAGATTTGAAGTACAAACCTATTATATGTTATGTTTAATTATATATATGCTATACTGCTTGTGGTTGCATGTGATAGTCGATAATAGAGAGTTATTTTGTTATTAAGATTATTATCTTACCCTGTGGTTACATTTTTACAGGATACAGTAGTGATTAAGGCAATAGGAAAGAGTTAGATCCAATATAGTGGTGTTGTGGTTGTGTAATCTCTGAGTTTTGTGTATGAACATTAATTTTGTGTATGTTATGTATATAAGTTGCTATAGGAATTGCATACATGTTTAAGTGGTGATTTATGGGAAATTTGTATTTGATTTTTTGAATCTTAGCCCATATGCTGAAATATATGGCAAAATGATTAATCAGGGCTAAGATTTAGTTGTGAATATGTTGAAATGTGTTAGTGGTGAATTAAAGTGAGTTTGTGGTGATAATGCGGTGAAACGTTACAGGAATGTTTTGTGCAATGTTGTGAAATGTGGAAATGGGCTGTTGAATTGCCAAATTGTGATATATGTGTGTATATGATGTAAAATGTGGTCAATTAGCTGTATTAGGTCCTTTTAGAGTTAGTTTAAGGCCTAGAATGGTCTAATAAGACAATGCGCTTAGGTGTACTAAATTTTTATAAAAGTGACTTTTTGTACCCGGGTGTCAAAATTTTAATTAAATTGTCAAATTGTGTCCAAACCTGTTCCATTAGTTAGCTTATAAAATAAGTTTCATGTAGG
>NW_026555340.1:0-62693 GCF_029017545.1 Prosopis cineraria | reverse complement strand
AGTTGACTTATGAGGAACTATATTAAAAGGGGGAAGGCCTTGATATTGAATTTGGTGAACCATTTGCGAAGAATGTTAGAACAAGCGAGTGAAAAAAGGTTAATTTTTTTTTGAGTTTCTATATTAGAAGACCTTGAATGTGAGACACTTTCTTGATTTAATGCATATTGAGAAAAATGTATGTGATGGTCTTGTTAGGACATTGCTTAATATTCCAGGAAAACCAAGGATGGCATCAATGTGAGGTTAGACATGATTGAAATAGGGATAAGAGAAGAACTAGCACCACAAGGAAGGGAACTCGACATTTCTTCATGCTGTAGCTCAACATTATCTAGAAAAGAGAAGAAAAGTTTCTATGAGTTTCTTGCTACAATCAAGGTTTCAAATAGGTACTTTTCAAATCTTAAGAACCTTATGTCAATGAATGATTTAAAGATAAAGGTTTTAAACACTTATGATTGTCATATTTTTAATGGAAAATTTTATTTCGATGGCTATACGTGGTATTTTACCCAATAATGTGCGAGCTACAATTACAAAAATATACTACTTCTTCAAGTATCTCTGTAGTAAAGTAATTAACCCCGACAAGTTGTTAAGATTTTATAGTCAAATTGTGCAAACATTGTGTGAGATAGAGATGTTTTTTCCTCCTACATTCTTTGATATGGTCCACCTAATAGTTCATTTGGTAAGAGAGGTATAATTATATCATCCTGCTTATTTAAGGTGGATGTATCCATTTGAGCGTCATATGAAAGTATTGAAAGGATATGTGAAAAGTTAGAGTCGACCAGAAAGTTGTATTGTTGAATGATATATTAGTGAAGAGGCAGTTCACTTTTGCAATCAATACTTAAAGAATTCAAGGGTTATTGGTGAAAAGATATAGAAAGGACAATGGGAAGGAAGTTGTCACCATCTCAAGCGTTCTATAGGAGAAAGTACACCTTCTTGTGCTATATAACCCTCTAGAGGTCGATGAGTATGCAAAGATTCACAAGGTAGAACTTAAAAGGAAGAACCTTTATCGATTAGACAGTTAGATCACTAAACTACATAATAAATAGTCTATACAATGGTTGAAAGAGCACATCAAAGGGAAGTCTAATACCGAACCGTATTCAGTTCTTGATAAATTGAGATGGTTCGCACTAGGTCCGAACAAACATATTCTCTCTTACACAAGCTATTTTAGTAATGGATATAAGTTCTACACGAAAGAGCATGATAATTGAAGTACAATGCAAAATAGTGGTGTATCCATAATAGCTGATGGCATGCACATTTCTAGTACGTAAAGACAAAAAGCCCATCTATGCAAAAATACATTACTTCGGGTTAATTGAGCACATTTGGAAGTTAGATTATATCTCCTTTTAAGTTTCGGTCTTCGGTTGCAAGTGGGTCGAAAATAATAATGGGTTAGATGCCAATGACTTTGGGTTGATCAGGGTGAATTTGAATAAGGAAGGGTATAAAGAGGATCCTTTCATTTATCCATCACAAGCCAAACAAGTTTTTTTATGTCCATGATCTTGCTGATAAGGAATGGTTCATTGTTTTGTGGACTAATATAAGGAAGTTGAAAAAAATGGAAGCACAGAAAGTGATGAAAATAAAAGAAATGATGAAGTTGAGGTTGAGGTTGATCCATTTTGTGGGACACCATTTGAAAAAGATGATGGTTTAGACAATATTGAAGATGACACATTTTATATAAGACATGATCACAATGAGGTATTTGGATTTTTAAAAGAAGGAAATCAATTCACATGAAAAAGAAAATAGTTAAAGTTAAAAAGAAATTAGTTAAGAAAGTAGTTAGAACAAGAAAAAGAAAAAGAATGAAATAAATAGATAAATGACTATTAGTTGATTGTTTTTTACCTATTATTAATTGATTGTTTTTTAACTTATCTCTAGTTGATTATTTTGACTAATTGTTAATTGATTATTATTATTATCTTTATAGGTAAATGGCTACCAAGGGTGATCATCCTGACACTAGCTTTAGATCCAGTAGTCCTAGTAGTCAAGATGATTATAATAGGCAAAATGTGACTAAGAACAATGATATTGAAAGGGAGGAAGAATAGTTAAAGAAGGGGTTAGTTGTGATGGAGCAGGTTACAAAAGGAATGAAGGCAAGAAGTTTATTGTCAATGGAATAACAAAAATCAAGTAATTGATAGTAATAACTTCATCAGTTATATCAGAGTGGCAGCAAAATCCTCTATGCCCATCACTTTAAAATCATGAAAGAATGCAACGCCAGTAATGAGGGATGCAGTGTGGAATACTATAACGGTAAGGTACTATCACTTTGATTATTATTTTAACCTTGTTTGTCACATATGTCCTTACAAGTTGACTTGTTTATTGTGCAATTGGGATTTGAGATTGAGGAGAGATGTAAGAAGTTTGTCTTATAGAAGGCTAGGATAGCCCTCAAAGCATTTAGAAGTTTTGTAACCCATAAATTCTTACCAAACCCTGACATAGAGGGTGTTGAAAATACAGTTCCATCCTTTATTAGGTTTATTGTCAATTTAGATGAATGGAAAGCTTTTGTTGACTCACATCGTAATCCTAAGTTCAAGGTAATATTTCTAACATTCTATCTATATAAAGTTGATTTTGTTAACTTTTACTTTAATTTATTTGTCATGTTTCGTTTTTCCTAAGGCATTAAATGCCAAAAACAAAGATTTGGCAAAGAAAGAAAAATAAGTACACGTATAAGGCTGGGTGTAAGGGATATGCAGGTGTTGAGAAAGGGTTGATTGAAAAAGAGCAGGTGCTTGAGGGTTCTATATCCTGTGGCAAGATTTAGGCCAAGGCTCGAAAAAATAAAGAAGGCAATATTGACAATCCAAAAACAAAAGCAGTTTTCGACATCATAGTAAGTATTGATGATATAATATTATTATTTATTTACTTTTAGTTATTTACTTTACTTTTGCTATTTCATAAGAGAGCTTGACATAGAAGGCATCAATAAGCACTCTTACTGCTGATGAGCATATCTTGGAGAAGGCTTTGGGGAATACCGACTATCTTAGTCATGTTTGAGGTGTGGGTTTTGGCATCACAAGGAACGAATTCTTTGGAGAGGGGTCAAGGCATAGTAAAAAGTTTGCTTTATCGATTGAGGTTCAAGAATTGAGGTAGGAGCTAGTAGAACATAAACAACAAATACAAGAACAGTTACAGTAGTTACAAGAACAATTTAGACTTATTGACATGCTACTGAATCATCACATATTAGGGCTTCTATTGGGCGATGCTAGCCCTAGTGTGAATGACAGTTGCACAGTCCCATCTCAGCTCTTACCTGAGGTAATATTTTTCATTTTACTAGGCTTATTTATTTCAATATTACTCATATTATATAATGATTTATTCTTTTTTTAGGGTTAGATCGATGCTGATTGTTTGGGAGAAGACGGCATTGTGGTTGCATAGGGATGTATGTACAACGTTGTTGGACAAATTATGCTTCACAATGAACCTATCCTTAAAGGGATTGTGAAAGTCAATTTGAAGATAGCTGAGAAGCCTAATTATGACTTGCCTTAGCCCACTAAAGACACAAGGACAATAATAGATGCGATTGGAAGCTTTGTAGCATGGCTAGCTCATCTTATACGTATTTCAGAGCCATCTCTAAAGGTATAATAATTAAATTCATAACTAAAATTTAATTTTCATCCTGCATGTATTTATAGTTAATCTCTAACCATCTATATGTGGACAAACTAGCCTGTTAGTAAGCATGTGGGAAAGAAAGTATCAGAGGCTAAGAAAGCTCCAGAGGTCAAGAAAGTATTAGAGCCTTTAAAAGCATCGATGACTAAGTGAAAGAGAGGAAATGATAAGAACTCTGTTGATAAATCCAAGGAGTCCATCACATTTCCCAAGAAGGCACCGGAGGCTCTCCTTCCTCTTAAAGCCTTTCAGTCAACATCTCAATGTGCAGTAGTTATTCCTGACAAACACCAGAAGTTGCTTAAGACTTATGCAGAGACATAAGAAGGATTATTGCTTCCCTTCCCTGTGAAGATGTATGCAGATCCAGAGTCTGTTGATCAAGTCAACAACGAGGTATTAATGGACTTATTCAATTATGCATAGGCTACTACTACCTTATGTAACTTATATATGAGCTATGTATCTAACATCTTAAATTAAATGTTTAGCTATATGTATATATGTGTGTATATATATATATGCTTAAATCATTTATTAATCTACTTATTTTGACATTTGAAGAACCTGTACACCACCATGCTTGCTGGGAGAGGTGATGTAACGCAGAGGGTAATACTTGTCAATCCCTGCCTAGTCTCTCCTCATGGCCATGAGACAATGACTCCTAAATAAGGATTAAAAATAGCTCAAAGGCTTTCTAAGTACTTTGAGCTACATGGCGCCGATAAGAACAGAATATTCCTAGTGCCTTATTGTGGAGGGTAAGTCAATTTATGATACTTTGTTTTGTTTTTCAAAATTAAATTGTGATATTTCCTAATTATAATCATTTTCATAAGGGGCACTAGATGTTACTTGTCATCAATCCAGTTATAGGAAGAGTGTGGTACTTTGACCCTATTAAGGGTGGCGATCCTAATAATAGGCCACATATTGTAGAGATAATTAATTAGTAAGTTCATTAATTTTTATACTTATATGTATGTAACTAGTTCTTTTTATGTGAATATTTCTTATATCAACTTTTATATTACATGTTAGCGCCATTATCATATACTGTACTAAGGTTGATCAGCAATTCTAACAACTAATAAGGGGTAGTGGTCGCTTTGATGCGGTGACATCATGGACAGTTATCAAGGTATACGTATTTAATTATCATTAATTATGTTAATAACATAATTATAAGTCATGTTATATCATTGATTAGTTTTTTTATCCATTACGTGATTTTAGTGCCTAGAACAACATGACAAAGCTAGGGATTGTGGGTATGCTGTCATGAAGTTTATGAACGATATAACTAGCATGCTCCTACAGGAACTCTTCCAAATAATGTATGTATATTGTTAACATTATAATCATTATATTATTTTCATTAATTAATATGACTTTAATTTGTTGTTGTTTTTACATTGATCAGTACTACGAGGACACTTACTGTGACGTATATACTGTGGCTGAAATGGAAGAAGTCTTTGAAGAGCTGGCACATAGTATTTTCCAAGCATGGTTTAATTATAACAACCAATAATAGTGAAGAAATACATCATATAGGTATATATTTAAAGTTGACATAGACATAGGTGTACTTTGCTAACTTTTTGGGATTTGGAGCTTTATTTTGGGCATTAATTGTTTTAAGTTATAAGCAACATCAAATTTTACATAATTTGTGTAGGAACTCATAATGTAAATTTCATGTATATAATTATTGTTAGTTGTTGAGATTCTGTTCTAGTGCTGAAATTGTATTTTGTAAATGTTCAATGCAGGAAGGCTATTAAAAACATAAAAAGAATATAAAAAAATTGGTCATAATATTAAATGGTTATTTTAGAAAATCATTTAACAATAATATTCAACGGTTTGAAATAAAAGTGTTGAATATTTTTAAATACTAAACGGTTATATATATGAAACCATTTAATATTTAAACAATATGCAACAGTTATTAATAATTAACTATTGAATATTAAGATATATTAAATGATTTTTTATAAAACCGTTGAATATTTTGGACATATTCAGCAGTTAAAAACCATTGAATATATGCATCAAGAATATTCAGTGCCTTATTATTCAACGGTTCATAACCGTTTAATATTATTAAAAAAATCATTTTATATATCTTTTTTGCAGTAGTGTAAGTGTGGGCATCCACAAGCTCTACTGTGGCAAGTGGTGGCAAGTGATGGAATCTCAAGCAACCTTGTCATAATTGTGAGCATCTACAAGCTCTACCGTGGTAATTGGTGGCATCCTAGGGCGAGATTGTGGCAAGCTTTGACAAGGCTTGAAGATGGGTTGGCAAGTTACATAGTGCTTGGGGTAATTGTTAGAAAGGTCCTTGGAAGCTCCTAGTAAGTCTTAGAATCTCAACCAATCTTCTCGTAAGTGTAAACATCCATAAGCTCCACTTAGGTAAGTGGTGGCACCCAAGGGCACAACCGTGGCAAGCATTGGAATGGCTTCAAAATGGGTTGGCGACCTTCATAATACTTGGGGAAAGTGTTACCAACATCCCTAGAAGCTCCTGGTAAGTGTTGGAATCTCAAGCAACCTTGCCGTAAGTGTGAGCATCTACAAGGTCTACCATGGCAAGTGGTGGCACACTAGGGTGAGACCATGGCAAGCATTGGTAACACTTGAAAATAGGTTAGCAAGCTTCATAATGCTTGGGAAAATTGTTGGCAAGGTCTCTGGAAGCTCCTCGGAAGTCTTAGAATGTCAAGAAATGTTGTCGTAAGTGTGAGCATCCATAATCTCCACCTAAGCAAGTAGTGAGACCTTAGGGCTTGACCGTGGCAAGCACCGACAAGGCTTGAAAATGGGTTGACAACCTTCATAATGGTTGTAAAAAGTGTTGGCAAAGACCCTGGAAGCTCTTGGTAAGTTTAGGAATCTCAAGCAATCTTGTTGTAAGTGTGACATCCACAAGCTCTACTATGACAAGTGATGGCACCCTAGGGCAAGACCATGGCAAGCGTTAGCATGATTTGAAAATGACTTGGCAACCTTCATAAAGATTTTGGCAAGTTTTGGCAAGGCCCTTGGAAGCTTCTAGTAAGTGTTGGAATCTCAGGCAATCTTGTGGTAGGTGTGATCATCCATAAGCTTTACCGTGACAAGGGGTGGCACCTCAAGATAAGGCTGTGGCAAATGTTAGAAGGCTCAAAAATGAGTTAGCAACATTCATAATGCTTAGGATAAGTGTTGGCAAGGTCCTTGGAAGCTCCTGGTAATTGTTGGAATCTCAAGCAACCTTGTAGCAAGTGTGAGCATCCACAAGTTCTACCATGGCAAGTAGTGGCACCCTAGAGTGAGACCGTGGCAAACGTTGGCAAGGCTTGAAATGGGTTGGCAAGCTTCATAATACTTGGGGAAATTGTTGGAAATGTCCTAGGAAGCTTCTAATAAGTCTTGAAATCTCAAGCAATCTTGTCATAAGTGTGACCATCCACAAGCTCTACCTAAGAAAATGGTGGCACCCTAGGACACGACCTTGGCCAGCACTGGCAAGGCTTGAAATTGTGTTATCAACCTTCAAAATGCTTGTGGAAAGTGTTGGCAAGGTCTCTGGAAGTTCTTGGTATGTCTAGAAATCTCAAGCAATCTTGTGGTAAGCATGAGCATCCATAAGCTCTACCGTGGCATGTGGTGGCACCCTAAGGCAAGACCATGGTAGGCATTAGAAAGGCTTGAAAATAGGTTGGCAACCTTCATAATGCTTGTGTCAAGTATTGCCAACATCCTTGGAAGCTCCTGATAAGTCTTGGAATCTCAAGCAATCTTGTCGCAAGTGTGAGCATCCACAAGATCTATTGTGGCAAGTGGTGGCACCCTAGGGCAAGACTATGGCAAGCATTAGAAAGGCTTTGAAAAAGGTTGGCAACCTTCATAATGCTTGGGAAAAGTATTGGCAAGGTCCCTAGAAGCTACTGGTATGTGTTGGAATCCCAAGCAACTTTGTCATAAGTGTGAGCATTCGCAAGCTCTATAGTGGCAAGTAGTGGCACCTAAAGGCCAGACCTTGGCATATATTGGCAAGGCTTGAAAATGAGTTGGCAACCTTCTTAATGCTTGTGGCGAGTGTTGATAAGGTCTCAGGAAGCTCTCGGTAAGTCTAGGAGTTTCAAGAAATCTTGTGGTAAGTGAGAGCATACACAAGCTCTACCATGGCAGGTGGTCGTACCCTAGGGCTAACCATAGCAAGTATTGGCAAGGCTAGAAAGTAGGTTGGCAACCTTAATAATTCTTGTGGCAAGTGTTGGCAAGGTCCCTGGAAGCTTCTGGTAAGTGTTGGGCTCTCAAGTAATCTTGTTATAAGTATAACCATCCACATACCGCGGCAGGTGGTGGCACCCAAAGGCCAGATCATGGCATGCATTGGCAAGGCTTGAAAATGGGTTGGCAACCTTTGTAATGCTTGTAGCAAGTGTTGGCAAGGTCCCTGGAAGTTGCTGGTAAGTGTTGGAGTCTCAAGAAATCTTGTTGTAAGTGTAAGCATCCATAAGCTGTACTTAGGCAAGTGGTGGCACCTTAAGACAAGACCGTGCCAAGCATTAGCAAGGCTTTAAAATAGGTTGGCAACCTTCATAATGTTTGTGGTAAGTATCGGCAAGGTCCTTGAAAGCTCCTTGTAAGTGTTGAAATCTAAAGCAATCTTGTGGTAAGTGTGAGCATCCACAAGCTCTGCCATGAAAAGTGATGGCACCCTAGGGTTAGACCGTGGCAACTATTACTAAGGCTTGAAATTAGGTTGGGAACCTGCATAATGCTTGTGCCAGGTGTTAGCAATGTCCTTGGAAGCTTCTGGTAAGTGTTAGAATCTCAAGCAATCTTGTCGTAACTGTGAGCATCCACATGCCCTACTGGGGAAACTGGTGGCACCTTAGGGCAAGACTGTGACAAGCATTGGCAAGGATTGAAAATCAGTTACCAACCTTTTTAATGCTTATGGCAAGTATTGGCATGGTCCTAGGAAGCTCTTAGTAAGTCTAGGAGTCTCAAGCAATCTTGTTGTAAATGTGAGCATCCACAAGCTCTACCTTAGCAAGTTGTGGCACGCTAGGGCAAGACCATGGCAAGCGTTGGCAAGGCTTGAAAATAGGTTTGCAACCTTCACAATTCTTGTGGCAAGTGTTAGCACGGTCCCTAAAAGCTCCTGGTATGTGTTGGACTCTTAAGCAATCTTGTAGTAAGTGTGAGCATCCATAAGCTCCACCATGGCATATGGTGGTACCCTAAGCCAAGACTGCAGCAAGCATTTATAAGGCTTGAAAATGGGTTGGCAACCTTCATAATTCTTGGGGAAAGTGTTGGCAACATCCCTAGAAGCTTCTAGTAAGTCTTAAAAACTCAAGCAACCTTATGGTAAGTGTGATCATCCACAAGGTCTATCGGGGGCAGGCAGTGGCACCCTCGAGCAAGATAGTGGCAGGTATATGCAAGGCTTGAAAATGGGTTGGCAACCTTCATAAAGCTTGTGGCAAGCGTAGGCAAGGTCCCTGGAAGCTCTTGGTAAGTGTTGGAATCTCAAGAAATCTTATGGTAAGTGTGAGCATCCACAAGCTTTACTTGGGCAAGTGGTGGCACCCTAGGGCAAGACCCTACCAAGCATTGGCAAGGCTTTAAAATAGGTTGGTAACCTTCTTACTTCTTGTGAAAAGTGTTGGCAATGTCCCTGGAAGCTCCTTGTAAGTCTTAGAAACTCAAGTAATCTTGTGGTAAGTGTGAGCATCCACAAGGTCTATTGGGACAGGTGGTGGCACCCTCGGGCAAGATAATGGTAAGCATATGCAAGGCTTGAAAATGGGTTGACAACCTTTATAAAGTTTGTGGCAAGTGTAGGCATGGTCCCTGAAAGCTTCTGGTAAGTGTTGGAATCTTAAGTAATCTTGTGGTGAGTGTGAGCATCTACAAGCTCTACCGTGGCAAGTGGTGGCACCCTAGGCGCATACCGTGGGAAGCATTTGCAAGGCTTGAAAATTAGATGGCAACCTTCATAATGCTTGCGATAAGTGTTGGCAAGGTTCCTGGAAGCTCCTGGTAAGTGTCAAAGTCTTAAGTTATCTTGTCCTAAGTGTGAGCATCCAGAAGCACTACTGGGGTAGGTAGTGGCACCCTAAGGCCAAACTAAGGGAAGTGTCTGCAAGGCTTGAAAATGGGTTGGAAACCTTCATAATGCTTTTGACAAGTGTTGGCAAGGTCCCAAGAATCTCCTGGTAAGGGTTGGACTCTCAAGCATTCTCATCATAAGTGTGAGTGTCTATAAGCTCCACCATGGTAGGTGGTAGAACCCAAGGGCCAGACCGTGGAAAGAATTGGCAATGCTTGAAAGTAGGCTGGAAACCTTCATAATACTTATGGCAAGTTTTGGCAACATTCCTGGATGCTTCTGGTAAGTTTCGAAATTTCAAGCAATATTGTGATAAGTGTTAACATCCACAGGCTCTATCGTGATAAGTGGTGGCATCCTGGGTAAGATTGTGGTAGGCGTATGCAAGGCTTGAAAATGGGTTAGCAACCTTTATAATGCTTGTGGCAAGTGTTGGTAAGGTCCCTGGAAGCTCCTGGTAAGGGTTGGACCCTTAAGCATTCTTGTCGTAAGTGTGAGCATCCCAAGCTCTACCATAGTAGGTAGTGGAACCTTAAGGCCAGACCGTGGCAAGCATTGACAAGGCTTGAAAATAGGTTGGCAGCCTTTATAATGCTAATGGCAAGTGTTGGCAATATTCCTGGATGCTCTCGGTAAGTGTTAGAATCTCAAGCAATTTTGTCGTAAGTGTGGGTACCCACAAGCTCTACCATGGCAAGTGGTGCCACCCTAGGCCAAGACCATAGCAAGCGTTGGCACGGCTTGAAAATGGGTTGGCAACCTTCATAATGCATTTGGCAAGTGTTGGCACAATCCCTGAAAGCTCTTAGTAAGGGTTGGACTCTCAAGCATTCTTGTCCTAAGTTTAAGCATCTACAAGCTCTATTATGGCAGGTGGTGGCACCCTAAGGCAAGACTGTGGCACGCGTTGGAAGGCTTGAAAATGGTTTGGCAACCTTCATAATGTTAGGGAAAGTGTTGGCAAGGTTCCTGAAAGCTGCTTGTATGTCTTGGAAACTCAAGCGATCTTGTCATAAGTGTGGCCATCTAAAAGCTTTATCACGACAGTTGGTGGCACCCTAAGGCAAGATCATGGCAAGCATTGGCAAGGCTTCAAAATGGGTTAGCAACCTTCTTAATGCTTATGGCAAGTATTGGAAATGTCCCTAGAAGTGTGTGGTAGGTCTTGGAATCTCAAGAAATCTTATGGTAAGTTTGAGCATCCATAAGCTTTACCATGGCATGTGGTGGCACCCTTGGCTAAGGCTGCGACAAGTGTTTGCAAGGCTTAAAAATGGTATGGCAACCTTCATAATGTTTGTGGCAAGTGTTGGCAACGCCCATGGAAGCTCTTGGTAAGTCTAGGAATCTCAAGAAATCTTGTGGTAATTGTAAGCATCAACAAGCTCTATCTTGACAAGTGGTGACACCTTCGGGCAAGACCGTGACAGGCATATACAAGACTTGAAAATGGGTTGAAAACCTATATAATGCTTAGGGCAAGTGTTGGCAACATCCTAGGAAGCTCCTTGTAAGTGTTGGACTCTCAAGCAATCTTGTGGTAAGAGTGAGAATCCACAAGCTGTACCTGGGTAAGTGGTGGCACCCTAGGACAAGACTGTGCCAAGCATTGGCAAGGCTTCAAAATGGGTTGGCAACCTTTGTAATGCTTGTGGCAATGGTTGGTAACGTCCCTGAAAGTTGCTGGAAAGAGTTGGAGTCTCAAGTAGTCTTGTCGTAAGTATGAACATCCACAAGCTCTATCATGGCAATTAGTGACACCTTAGGGTAAGACCATGCCAAGCATTGGCAAGGCTTTAAAATGGATTGGAAACCTTTATAATGCTTGTGGCAAGTCTTGGCAAGTTCCTTGGAAGCTCTTGGTAAGTGTTGGACTCCTAAGCAATCTTGTGGTAAGTGTGAGCATCCATAAGCTGTACTTGGGCATGTGGTGGCACCCTAGGGTAAGACCGTGCCAAGCATTAGCAAGACTTTAAAATGGGTTAGCAACCTTCATAATACTTATGGCAAGTGTCGGCAAGGTCCCTGAAAGCTCCTTATAAGTGTTGGAATCTAAAACAGTCTTGTGGTAAGTGTGTGAGCATCCACAAGCTCTGTCATGGAAAGTGGTGGCACCTTAAGGCTTGACTATGGCAAGTATTGGCAAGGCTTGAAAATGGGTTGGAAACCTTCATAATGTGTGTGGAAAGTATGGGAAAGGCCCCTTGATGCTCCAGGTAAGTATTGGAATATGAAGCAATCTTGTGGTAAGTGTGAGCATCCACAAGCTCTACCTTGGAAAGTGGTGGCACCCTTGGGCAAGATCGTGGCAAGCATTGGCAAGGCTTTAAAATGGGTTGGCAAATTTCATAATGCTTATGGCAAGTATTGGCAATGTTCCTAGATGCTTTTGGTAAGTGTCAGAATCTCAAGCAATTTTGTGGTAAGTGTAGGCACCCACATGCTCTACCATGGCAAGTGGTGCCACCTTAGGGCAAGATTGTGGCAAGTGTTGGCATGACTTGAAAATAGGTTGGCAACCTTTACAATGCATTTGGCAAGTATTGGCACCCTAGGGTCAGACCATGGCAACCGTTGGTAAGGCTTGAAAATGGGTTGGAATCCTTCATAATGCTTGTGGCATGTGTTGCCAAGGCCCCTGAAATCTCCTGGTATGTGCTAGGATCTCAAGCAATATTGTGGTTAGTGTGAGCAGTAGCAAGCTCTGCCATCAAAAGTGGTTGCACCCTAAGACAAACAGTAGTAACCGTTAGCAAGGCATGAAACTGGGTTTGCAACCATCATAATGCTTGTGGCAAGTGTCGGCAAGGTCCCTGGAGGCTTCTGGTATTGTTGAATTTCAAGCACTCTTATGGTAAGTGTGAGCATCCTCAAGCTCTACCCTGGCAAGTGGTGGCACCCTAGAGCTAGAATATGACAAGCATTTGCCACCACTTGCCATGGTAGAGCTTATGGATGCTCATACTTACCATAAGATTTCTTAAGATTCCAACAATACCAGGAGCCTTCAGGGACCTTGCCGATACTTGCCACAAGCATTATGATGGTTGCAAACCTAGTTTCATGCCTTACCAATGGTTGCCACTGTTTGTCTTAGGGTGCAACCACTTTCGACGGCAGAGCTTGCGGCTGATCACACTAACCACAATATTGCTTGAGATCCCAACACATACCAGGAGCTTCCAGGGGCCTTAGCAACATATGCCACAAGCATTATGAGGGATTCCAACCCATTTTCAAGCCTTACCAACGGTTGCTACGGTCTGGCCCTAGGGTGCCACCACTTGCCACGGCAGAGCTTGTGGACGTTGATACTTACCACAAGATTGCTTAAGATTCCAAAACTTACAAGGAGATTTTAGGGACATTGGCAACACTTGCCACAAGTATTTTGAAGGTTGCCAGCCTATTTTCAAGCCTTGCCAATGCTTGCCACAGTCTGGCCCTAGGGTGCCACTGCTTGCCACGATAGAGCTTGTAGATGCTCACACTTACCATAAGATTGCTTAAGATTCCAACACCTACAAGGAGCTTCCAAGGACATTAGCAACAATTGCCACAAGTATTTTGAAGGTTGCCAACCCATTTTCAATCCTTACCAATGCTTGCCGTAGTCTGGCCATAGGGTGCCACCACTTGTCACGGTAGAGCTTGTAAATGCTCATACTTACCATAAGATTGCTTGAGATTCCAACACTTACAAGGAGCTTCCAAGGATATTGGCAATACTTTCCAAAAGTGTTTTGAAGGTTGCCCACCCATTTTCAAGCCTTGCCAACGCTTGCTATAGTTTGGCACTAGGGTGCCACTAGTTGCCATGGTAGACCTTGAAGATGCTCACACTTACTATAAGATTGCTTAAGATTCCAACACGACTAAGAGCTTTTAAGGGTCTTATTGATACTTGCCCCAAGCATTATAAAGGTTGCCAACCCATTTTCAAGCCTTTCCAATGCTTACCATGGTCTGGTCCTTCGGTGCCACCAATTGCCACGGTAGAGCTTATGGATGCTCACCCTTACCACAAGATTTCTTGAGATTCCAACACTTACAAGGATCTTCCAAGGATATTGGCAATACTTGCCACAAGCATTTTGAAGGTTGCCAGCCCAATTTCAAGCCTTGCCAACGCTTACCACTGTCTGGCCCTAGAGCACTACCACTTGCCACAGTAGAGCTTATGAATGCTGACACTTGCCACAAGATTGCTTAAGATCCCAACACATATAAGGGGGTTCCAGGGACCTTGCCGATACTTTTCGCAAGCATTATGAAGGGTTGCCAACCTATTTTCAAGCCATGCCAATGCTTGCCACGGTCTGGCCCTAAGGTGCCACCACTTGCCATGGTAGAGCTTGTGGATGCTCACACTTACCAGAAGATTGCTTGAGATTCCAACACCTACAAGGTGCTTCAAGGACCTTACCGACACTTGCCACAAGCATTTTAAAGTTTGTCAACCCATTTTCAAGCCTTCCCAATGCTTGCCACTATCTGGCCTTAGGGTGCCACCACTTGCCACGGTAGAGCTTATAGACGCTGACACTTACCAAAAGATGGCTTAAGATTCCAACACGTACAATGAGCTTCCAGGGACATTGGTGACACTTGCCCTAAGTATTATGAAGGTTGCCAACCCACTTTCAAGCCTTGCCAATGCTCACCATAGTCTGGCCCTATGGTGCCACCAGTTGCCATGGTAGAGCTTATGGATGCTCACAATTACCATAAGATTGCTTGAGATTCCAATACTTGCAAAGATCTTCCAAGGATATTGGCAATACTTGCCATAAGCATTTTGAAGGTTGCCTACCCATTTTCAAGCCTTGCCAATGCTTGCCACGGTCTGGCCCTAGGATGCTACGACTTGCCACGGTAGAGCTTGTGGATGCTAACGCTTACCACAAGATTGCTTGAGATCCCAACACATACAAGGAGCCTCTAGAGATATTAACGACACTTTCCACAAGCATTATGAAGGTTTCCAACCCATTTTTAAGCCTTGCCAATGCTTGCCACGGTCTGGCCCTAGGGTGCCACCACTTGCCATGATAGAGCTTGTGGATACTCACACTTACCATAAGATTGCTTGAGATTCCAACACCTACAAGGAGCTTCCCGGGATATTAGCAATACTTGCCACAAGAATTTTGAAGTTTGCTAACTCATTTTCAAGCCTTGCTAATGCTTGCTATGGTCTGGTCCTAGGGTGCCACTACTTGCCACGACAGAGCTTATAGACACTAACACTTACCACAAGATTGCTTGAGATTCCAATACTTATATGGATTTCAAGCAATGGTTGTGAATATATATTGCTCTGTGTTGATTTTGTTTCTAGTGGGTTGAGCCTATCCCTATGATGAAACCCTAAGTCACTTTAGACTATCAAATAAAACTAGAATGTAGTTATGAGCATCTTAGGTCATCTCCCAAGAGAGCAATGCACACAAATTATGGTTCAATTACCTACAAATTAAGAGAGTAGTGATATGATTCAACTACTATCTAAATTGCTAAAATTAGGTGTTTGTAATTTTTTAATTTGAATATGATAATGTAAATGAATGAGATAATGACCTCAAGTTAGAATCCCTTGTGATGATCCTTGAATTCTAGATTTACAACCACATATGCAATGACAATTAGCTTAATGAAGAATACTCTAAAACCTTCAAAGTGTTGTGAATCATTGAATCCAATGATCACTAGAGAATTTAAGCTAAGTGAACTAAAATTAACGATATGATTCAGCCTTATTCATAGCCACTAAATTCAGACCAAATTAAGTAGTAGAAAAACCTGTCAAATTAAATTCACACAAACACATATGGATCTAGCTTGAAATATAAAAAAATCTAAACAAGAACATTGAGAACATATGAACACATTCAAGAACATTCAAATGAATTCATAAATTCCAAAACTGAAACACAATATTAATTCTCAATTCAACATCCACAACTTTAATAATAAGGAAATGGAATCCAAAAATCACTAACATAACAGCTACTAAAATTTGAATCCATAAGAAGAGTAGAAGAAATTGTAGAATTGAAAGTACAAGCGAGGGAAACAAATCTGGGTCTCAAATCACAAGGTCATCTTCCTTGAAGCTCAAAATGATCAGCCACTTATGCTCCTCTCCAATACTTGGTTAAGTTCTTGAGCTTGAGAAGCTTCCATGGATGAATGAAGATGAAGAAGTTGCAATCTGGGAATCTAGACAAGAGATGGACAAAAATGCAAGGTAGAATGGAGAAGAAAGTGGATAAAAATCTGAATAGAGAAGGAATGATGATCTAGACAAAGTGTTGATGATGAAAGATGAAGACATGAAATCTCAAAAAATGGATGAACAATGCTAGACGAAAATGAATAAAGAAAAAGAGAGAAAAATCTCGAAAAATCTGACAAGTAAAGGTGAAGAATGAAGATAAAATGAAAAATGAAGAATTAAGTATGTGTGGAAAATATGAGTGGTGATAAAATCAAAGTGGATGGTGATAAAAACAAGGAAGGTCCAGATCTGAAATGAGCTAGAAAAATGGACAAAAATAAGCTAAAATGGGAAAAAAAATGAGGTGAAAAATGTGGCAAGGGACATGTGAACTTATGTGGGAAATGTGACTCCTCCTAAGACTCCCAATTAGCTGCCACATGTCCTCCCATTAAATATGATCATGTCACACCTCCCATGCCTTTTCTTCACTTGATGATGTGTCCTTCAACGCTTCCTACGCTCCTTTGATTTTTTATTTAATTAATTTTCTCCAATTAAATCTGAATAATTATGCCACATCTTCCCTCAAATAATTCTGGAATTTGTGCCCAACAGCCCCTAAATTCTTCATCTTTATTTATTTGCTATCTCTTGAATTTCTCCAAGCATGTTGGCTAGCTCTTGATCCTTGATTCCAAAATTACCCTCACAAAATCTAAAAATTAAAACACAAGACTAAATAAATTCTAAAAAAATAAAAAAGGAATAGAAAAGAATTAATGCCCAAGATCTCAAATTAGGGTATGTAAGTGTCAAAACAATAATCAAATAGCACTATCAAGGTTCATAAAGTCAATATAGAAATGACAACTCAAAATTGAGAATTAAACCCTATTATACACAATTTGATGCCAAAAACCAACTGTTTTAATATGTAAAATTTGAGATAGATTACCCCACGAACTAATGATGCCAAAGTTGTGGCAAAGTTTCTCTTGTCTCATGTCTTTTATAGGTTTAGCATCCCAAGAGCAATTATCACAAACTAAGAGACACACTTTTGCAATAAGACTATCTCCTATTTGCTTCAGAAATATGGTGTTCTACACAAGGTGGCAACGTCATATCATCCTCAAACAAATAGGTTGGCCGAGTGTTCGAACAAGGAGATCAAGTCTATCCTCCAAAAGATTGTGAGACCGAATAGGAAGGATTGGAGCTCAAGACTTAAGGAGGCTCTTTGGGCAAACTGGACCGCCTTTAAGACACCCATTGGGATGTCTCCATTTAGGTTGGTCTATGTTAAGCAATGTCACCTTCCAATAGAGATTGAGCTTAAAGCCTATTGGGCAGTGAAGGCTTGTGCATTTGGTAAGGAGGGTGTAGCTACCTCCAAAAAGCTCCAACTTCAAGAATTAGAGGAGTTGAGATTGAAGGCATATGAGAACTATAAGTTGTAAAAGGAGAGAACAAAATTCATTCATGATAAATGTATTTTGAGAAAGCATTTTCAAGTGGGAGATAAAGTACTAAAGTTCAAGACAAGGCTCAAGCTCATTGGTGGCAAACTTCAATCCAAATAGGAGGGCCCTTACATTGTGGAGGAAATTTTTGACTATGGCACTCTCACCCTTAAAGATCCTCAAAGTGGCTTAACATTCAAGGCAAATAGCCACTTGTGCAAGAAGTTTTATAAGGGTGAATCTTCCATATTGCTTGCTGAAATGAGATTCAAATATCCTCCATGAGTCCTCAAATGTTATATCTCTCCTTCTTTCTTTTTTTGATTGATTTGATTGATTTACAAAGCACATAAGTGGAGCACTAATTAGGATATGCTTGTTGTCACATATGCACACATGCGGTACACCATTCTTTGCTTGTGTTTGTGTTTGTGAATATCATTCTGAGTTCAAGTGTGGGGGGAGATGCAACCTGATTCATTAGGTTTAGATAAAAAAAGAAAAAATAATTTTAAAATTTCTTTCTTTTTCTTTGTCTTTCTATGTTAGTTTTTGTTGCTTATTTATTGCCCTTTATTTCCCTTTAATTCCTTAGCTATTTTATTTTGCTATTTTCAAGAAAAAAATTGAACCTTTTCCACACTTTTGCATGCTGTACAGATTTGATTTAATTCTTTCTACTATGTGTTTTGCATACATTAGGGACAATGCATTGTTTAAGTGTGGGAGAAAGGGTGTTTTTGAAAAAAAAATTGTTTTGTGAGCGATCTTGAGTTTTAAAGATGATCTTAGTTTTTGCATTTGAGTTTGAACTCTTGAGATGTTGTTTTCTTTAATTTAAATCTATTTTGAAGCAAGAAACAATTTAGTTGAGTGTAATTGATTGAGAGAGGCAAGAATAAACCATATGAAAGGGGCCTTCAACCATTGAGAGTTCTATGTTCCTTGGTTTTGTTAATTCTCTAGAACTTGTTTTCTCTCTTACTTGAGGCTACACTTGTGTATTGGGTGTAGGGAAAGTGATTATGGCCATCATTAAAGTCCTAAGGCCCTTTAGCTAACCCTTAATTATTTGATTATCCTTTATTTAGCCAAATAGAGCCTTCTATTGTTTTGTCATTTTTAAACACTTGACCTATTTTGGATAGATTGGATGTATTTTCATTTGGTATTTTCAATGTGCATTGACTATTTTTAATTAAACTAGTAGATAACAACTAGTGGGATTTATTCCATTTATTCATATTGACCATACCATTCCATTCTTATGATTAAGGAACGTCTCTTGAGTTATACCCAAATGTTGGAAGCTATGCTTGAAAAAGTAAAAAAAATGAAATTGAGAAGAAACAGCAAGAGAAAAACAAAATAAAGAAAGAAATGATACAAAAGAAAAAAAAGATTGTAGAAAGAAAAAAAACAAATATATTTGAGAAAAAGAGATCCAAAATGGATCAAAGAAAAGCAAAAGAAAGAGTTTGAATAAGTAAGTTTCCTTGGGTTTGCTATTTGATTCACTTGTGCCTATTTATAGATTGTCATTTCATCTCATTCTTAGCCATTTAGTCATTCCATCCATAATCTCTCTTATGTTATCTATTTGGTTTAGTTTTGAGTGGTCTTATATATTGAACATACCTATATTGTGGCTAAGACAAGTTTTTTGAGCTAATCCCTACCCCTTCCATATGCAAATCTAAGTTTACCTTTTATTGAGCACATTACATCCTTTGAAAGTCCATATTGCATCTTAGTAGTGGAGAGATAGAGGGATTACAAGCCTATGGTAGGATGACTTGCCAAGGAACTTGAGTAATATTTGTACCCTTATACACCAAGTGCTTGAGTGAAACACTAATCCAGTGAGGTTTCTCTTTGAGATTACATTCTTGTAGATGGTTTACTTGTGATGTATTAAGATTTTCTCTAAAAATTGCAACATTGATTTGGTGTTGATGAAAGTGCATTGACTTTGAAAATTGGATTTACTCTTGAGAACTTGTATCTTTGTGTTGTTTTCTAGTCTAGGTTTTTAGAGAGTTTTGCCCGGAGAGCAAGTGTGGCGGAATTGATCTACTTCATATTTTACATGTTATACACTTGGTTTTTGGCACCAAATTGTATATATTAGGGCTTGTTTCTGGGTTTTTAGCTATGTTTTACACATTGACTACGTAGACCCTAATAATGCTATTTGGTAAATGGTTTGAGACTTTAAAATGCTTGATTGGATTTTTGGGCTTAAATTCTCATTTTCTTCCTTTTTAATTGTCTTTCTAGAATTTATTTAGTCTTGTGCTTTTATTTTCAGATTTTTATGAGCGCAATTTTGGAATCAAGAAGAAAAGACTTGGTTAACAATTTTAGAGAAGTCAAGAGCACATGTATAATTTAATCTAAGGAATTCATGGGATGACATCATCAAGGGAAACAAAGAAGTGCATAATGGCGTGAGGCATAACCTGATCCAAGGGATAAATATTAGATGACATCATCTTAACAAAGGAGGAGCAATTTAGGTGTGAATTGAAGCTGATCACATGGGAAGCAATAGCTGACATCATCATGAGGGAAGCCAAGAGCAATTTAGGCGTGACTTCAATCTGAAATGCATGAAAATTCTTATGGAAATGAAGCCAACTGAGAGAGTCACGTTTTTATCCATGCATCGAGTCACATTTCCCATGCTCATTCAATTAGTTCATGAGGCACTAGATTCAGCACAAATTTTAGCTAAATTAATTCCATTTTCTAGCTGGAAATTAGCAAGAAGCATTGCCAAGGCTTGAAAATGGGTTGGCAACCTTCATATTGCTTTGTGGCAGGTTTTGGCAAGGTCCCTTGAAGCTCCTAGTATGTATTGGAATCGCAAGCAATCTTTCGGTAAGACTTTTCTTCTACAAGTTGTCTTGTGGCAAGTGGTGGCATCCTAAGGCAAGAACTTCGCAAGCATTAGCAAGGCTTGAAAATAGAATCGCAACTTTCATGTCGCTTGTAGCAAGCATTGGTAAGGCCTGAAAATGGGTTGGGAACCTTCATAACTCTTGTGGAAAGTTTTGGTAACGTCCTTGGAATCTCTTGGTGAGTATGGGAATCTCAAGCAATGTTTTGGTAAGTGTGAGCATCCACAAGCTGGTTTGTGGCAATTGGTGGCACCTTAGGGCAACGCCGTGGCAAGCATTGGCAAGGCTTAAAAATGGGTTGGAAACCTTCATATCACTTGTGCAAGTTTTGCCAAGGCCCCTAAAAGCTCCTGGTAAGTATTGGAATATCAAGCAATGTTTTGGTAAGTGTGAGCTTCAACAAGCTGTCTTTTGGCAAGGGGGCACCCTAAGACAAGACCATGGCAAGCGTTGGTAAGGCTGGAAAATAGGTTGGTAACCTTCATATTGCTTGTGGAAAGTTTTGAAAAGGTCCCTGGAAGCTGCTAGTAAGTATTAGAATCTCAAGCAATCTTTAGGTATGTGTTAGCTTCCACAGAATGTCTTGTGGCAAGTGCTGGCATCCTGGGGTAAGACTATGGCAACTGTTGGCAAGGCCTGAAAATGGGTTGAGAACCTTCATATCACTTGTGGCAAGTTTTGGCAAGGTTCCTAAAAGCTCCTTGTAAGTGTTGGAATGTCAACCAATCTTTTTGTAAGTGTTAGCTTCCACAAGCAATCTTTAGGCAAGTAGAGGTGCCCTACGGCATGACTATGGCAAAAGTTAGCAAGGCTTGAAAATGAGTTGGCAACCTTCATATCGCTTTGTGGCAGGTTTTGACAAGGTCCCTCGAAGCTCCTGGTAAGTGTTGGAATCGCAAGCAATCTTTGGGTAAGACTTAGCTTAGCTTCTACAAGTTGTCTTGTGGCAAGTGGTGGCACTATAAGGCAAGAACTTCACAAGCTTTAGCAAGGCTTGAAAATGGAATCACAACTTTTCTCTCGCTTGTGGCAAGCACTAATTAACAAGGCCTGAAAATGGGTTAGGAACCTTCACATTGCTTGCAGCAAGTTTTGGCAAGGTCCCTGGAATCTCCTTCTAAGTGTTGGAATGTCAAGCAATCTTTCGGTAAGTGTGAGCATCCACAAGCTAGTTTGTGGCAATTGGTGGCATATTAGGGCAAGACTGTCGTAAGCGTTGACAAGTGTAACGTCCACCTTGACATTACCAAAATTCACCACACAATCAACAACCAATCATAATTAGAAGCAAGGATTTGCTACTAATCTCACATTATATATATAAGGGTTAAAACTAATAATCTTTCAAAATAATAGAGGAAAATTTGGGGTCTCATAAAAAACCTTTAAATTATAGTTTTAGCTCAAACTTAATGATTTATATAGGCTTTGGAAGCATGGAAAAGTTTTTAGGAAGCAAACTACTTCAAAACAGGGCAAAAAATGTCATTTTTAAGTGTTTTGGTCCATATACCGCGGCTCGTGGTCCGTGCACCCTAGCATGTGGCACAGAAAGCCATGTTTTCTCATTATACTGTGCGCTGCGGCTTGCGTGAAATGTGCCACGACGCACCTATCCATGACAGCAATGCTGTCATGACAGCTTTTCTGAATGAACTTCGAACGCGCGCCATTTCCACATCAGATGTCCGATTGGAGTGATTCAAGTTCCCACACGAAGCTTATTCAATAAGCTAACTAATGGTATAAGTCTTGTTTCGATTCGACATTGTATGAGAATTTTAGACACTCAGATGCAAAAGTTAGTTTTTAAAGAAATTTTAAAGTACCCAAAATTCATAACTAATACCATTAATCCATTGTGAAGCTTAAACCAAGTCTAATGAACTAAAATACACTTGAGTGACCAATCAAACATAAAAAATATACCAAATACAAAATTTAGCCACTCAATGGCCATTTTGCCCAGCCAAGGTGTCCTAAACCACTTTTGGACTATTGTTTTCCCCTATTACAAGTAATTGGGGTGTCGTTACTCCAACACCACATCCTACGGATGCTAAGGAGCATAGTCTCCAACTCCGCACCTTTTTGGGCACTAAGGAGAGTAAGTCTCCAACACCGCACCCATTTTTGGCCACCAAGAAGAGTAAGTGCTACACCTGGTGTCCCGAGGTGCCAGCAATACCATATAGACTTAATCTTCACTATCTCTACTAGGGTGACCTCCCACCCTCTAATTTGCCACATTTCACTACATATCTCCACTTGACCATGCATAAACAACTTTCCAAACCAATCTAACAATCTTACCATTACTTTAAAATTATAGAATTTTACAAACCAATACTCCACTCATTTTTAAAATAGTTAACCTTCAAAGAATTTATAAATATATACTCAACAAATCATAGAAAAGAACTTGAGAATAACTTGTAAAGGGTACTAAACAATACAAATTATCTAGTTACCTAACCCTTTTATTACTAGAAGGGTTACCTGTGGTACTAAATTTCTTCTTGTGTCAAGGTAAGTCTTCCTACACCACAATCTACATCAACAAGTACTATGTGTTATTTCAATTAACACAAGTACCATTAGCTAATACTAACCTCCCAATTCTCCCACTTCTCACTAAAATTCTCAACAAATAGACTTGTCAAGATTAGAATTTGTTCACTTCATCCCTTCAAGTCTCTTTCTAACTCTATCATAACATAAAACTCAATATCTCAACTTATCACACTTCAACACCCTATGATCAAGTGAGGGCTTGAACCAACTTCACTAAACCACATATCCAAGATCATAAACCTAAATTAAACCTTTGGAGTCAATAGAAACCTTCAAAACATTGACTCATGTCTTAATCCAATCAGATCAAATTCCACTCTTCCAAATCCCACAGAAAATGAAATAAAAAGGTAGAGGAGAAGGGTAGGAAACTTGCCCAAGACTTTGGAGACTCAAATGATCTTCAAAATTCTTCCAAATTGATGACCTAATAGTGCCCAAAGTTGCCCCCTTGTGTGCTCTAGGTTTTTCACCCTAAAATTTGTCAATTTTTTGATAATTCCAAAAATTTAAGTTGCTTTTTGTGCCGTGCACCGTAGCGCATGCCACACAAGCCATAGCTCATGACGCAGCAAGCAATAACTTGATTTGCTCCCCCCTATACCTCTCGACTTGATCCGACTTTCATTCTATCTCAATTTAGAGCCAAATATGACCCAAAAATCCAATTAGCCACCCAAAAAACATAATTAAATATATTAATCATATTTTTAACTAATTTATCCCTTAATTAATTCATTTTTCAAGATTTAAAGTTTTAGGATGTTACAGTTCTCCCCTCCTTTAAAGGAATTTTGCCCCTAAAATTCAAGAACAACCACAACACATACCTAGGGAAACAGATAAGGATATTGCTGCTTCATTTTGTCCTCTGTCTCCCAGGTAGCATCACCAGCAGCCATTCCTTTCCATAGTACCTTAACCAGTCGAATAGTCTTGTTTTGAAGTTGCTTATCTTTAACATCTATTATTCATTCTGGCTCTGCTCGATAGGTCATATTCTCTTGCAGCTCTACCTCTTCATGTTCAATCATATGAGATAGATCAAGTTGATATTTCTTCAGTTGAGAAACATGAAAAACATCATGAATCCTAGATAATTGTGATGGCAAGGTGATTTGGTAGACAATTGGCCTAACTTTCTTGAGGATCTTAAATGGACCCATGAATCAAGGAGATAATTTCTTTGCTCTGATTGACCTCTCGATTCCCATTACAGGTGACACTCTTAGAAAAATATGGTTACCAACCATAAACTCCACGGCCTTTGCTGTTTATTTGTATAACTCTTCTGCCTACTCTGAGCCGTTAGAAGTTTCTGCCTTATCATTTGAATCTTTTGCATCGTTTGATCCACAATATCAGGACCCATAATGCTTCTCTCACTCAGTTCAACCCAACAGAGAGGAGATCGACATTTTCTTCTATATAGTGCCTCATAGGGAGCCATCCTTATATTAGAGTGGAAACTATTATTATAGGCAAACTCAACTAAAGGAAGGTGGCTATCCCAGTTTCCTCTTAGTTCCAAGGCACAAGCTCTCAACATGTCCTCTAGAGTCTGTATAGTCCTTTCTATTTGTGGATGATATGCTATGCTAAATCTTAATTTAGTACCCATTGCTCTCTGCAACGCTTTCTAAAAGGTCGAGGTGAACCTCGGGTCATAATTAGAGACAATGTCCTTTGGCACCCATGCAATCTCACAACTTCCCAAATGTAGATCTTTACCAACTTCTCTAATGAATCACTTATTCACACTGCCAAGAAATGGGTTGACTTTGTCAACCTATCTACAATCACCCAGATAGAATCATGATTCGATTGGGTTCTTGGTAATCCTCAAATGAAATCTATAGATATACTATCGCACTTCCACTTCGGTATCTTTAGTGGTTGTAAAGTTCCTGCTAGTCTCTGATACTTAATTTTAACCTTTTGACAAATTAAACACCAAGATACAGAATTTGTGACATCTCTTTTCATTCTAGGCCACCACCAATACTGGTTCAATATCCTAATACATCTTAGTTGCTCCAGGGTAAATTGTATATCTACTCTTATATGCCTCATTCAGAATTTTCTTTCTCAAATCACCCTCATCTGGGTCCACCTTGACATTATCAAAATTCACCACACAATCACAACAACCAATCATAATTAGGAGCAAGCATTTGCTCCTAATCTCACATTATATATAAAGGGTTAAAACTAATAATCTTTTAAAATATATTGAGGAATATTTAGAATCCCATAAAAACCCTTTAAATTGATAGTTTGAGCTCAAACTTATTGATTTATATAGACATTGGAAGCATGAAAAGGTTTTAGGAAGCAAACTACTTTAAAATAGGGCCAAAAATGTTATTTTTGAGTGTTTTGGTCCATGCGCCATGGCTTGTGGCATAGAATGCCAAATTTTCTCACTATACCGTGTGTCGTGGCTTGTGCAAAATGTGCCATGGCGCACTATGCATGACAGCTTTTTTGGATGAACTTCGAACGCGCGCCATTCTCACATCCGATATCCGATTGGAGTGATTCAAGCGGCACTCGAAGCTTATTCAATAAGCTAACTAATGATATAAGTCTCATTTCAATCTGACACTGTATGAGAATTTAGACACTCGGATGCAAAAGTCAATTTTTCAAAGAATTTTCAACCATACAAGTACCCAAAACTCATAACTAATACCATTAATCTATTGTGAGGCTTGAACTAAGTCCAATGGACCAATTAACTTGAATGACCAATCAAACACATAAAATATATCAACACAAAATTTAGCCACTCAATGGTCATTTTGCCCAATATGGTCAAATACCAAATCAACATCATATATGCTACTCTGCCTCTATTGCCACATAATACACTACAAATGCATTACCACCACATAGATAAAATATTCCTTGCACTTGTTTATTAGCATTTAGCCTATCACCACAAAAAATTACCACATTTCACCTCATATACAATATTGGGCTAAAATACACAACAACATAGTATGAAACAAGTGCAACCAATCAAAATGATATGCATTTCTAGTTGGCAACATATAATATCATATAAAAAGTTATGTACACCACTCAAACCAAAATCGAGCATTACTAAGAATGTAGCAGATATGCTAGCCCCTGCCTGATTCCCTCCCTGGCCTCAATCTTACTGGTAGTACCTGTAAAATGATAATGCACGAGGTGAGATAAAAATCTCAGTAACTAGGATAATCTACATTATTGATTAACAAGCCAAGTTATAAAAAAGCATTAAAATAAATGACATAATCATATCATATAATATCACCACAAATTTGCATGCATAATCCTTAACCATCCGGTCCTCCAATACTCCCGACCGAACCAGTAGGCTATTTCACAGAACCAAATCACATGTATGGTCCCCAAGCTCACCATCCATGGTAGGACTACCCGGCCAAGGTATCCTAAACCACTTCTGGACTACTGTTTCCCCTATTACAAGTAATCAGGCTGTCGTTACTCCAACACCGCATCCTACGGATGCTAAGGAGTATAATCTCCAACTCCGCACCTTGTTGGGTACTAAGGAGAATAAGTCTCTAACACCGTACCCATTTTCCAGTACTAAGGAAAGTAAATGCTGCTCCCAGCGTCCTGAGGTACAAGCAATGTCATATGGACTTAATCTTCACTATCTCTACTAGGGTGACCTCCCACCCTCTAATATGCCACATTTCACTCTATATTTCCATTTGAACATGCATAAATAACTTTTTAAACAAATATAACAAAACCTCATCATTTGCTTCAAAAATATAGAATTTCACAAAGCAATACTCCACTTATTTTCTAAAATAGTTACCTTTAAGGAATTTATACATATATACTCACAATTCATAGAAAAAGCACTTGAGAATAACTTATATAAGGTAATAAAAAATGCAAATTTTCTAGTTACCTTAACTCTTTTGTTACTAAAGAGTTACCCGTGGTATGAAATTTCTTCTTGTGTCAAGGTAAGTCTTTCCACACCACAATTTACATCAACAAGTACTATATGTTAATTTTTAATTAACACAAGCACCATTAGCTAATAATAACCTCCCAAATCTCCCACTTCTTACTAAAATTCTTAATAAATAGACTTGTCAAGATTAGAATTTGTTCACTTCATCCCTTCAAGTCTCTTTCTAACTCTATCACAATATAAAACTCAATATCTCAACTTATCACACTTCAACACCCTATGATCAAGTGAGGCTTGAACCAACTTCCACTAAACAAGAAAGTAGCTTCCTATTACCACATATCCAAGATTAATAAACCAAAATTAAACCTTTGGAGTCAATAGAAACCTTCAAAACATTGACTCATAGCTTAATCCAATCAGACTAAATTCTCACTCTTTCAAATCCCATGAAAAATGAGACGAAAAGGTAGAGGAGAAGGGTAGAAAACTTACCCAAGAGTTTGGAGACTCAAATGATCTTCAAAATCCTTCCAAATTGATGCCCTAGCAGTGCCCAAAGTTTCTCCCTTCGTGCTCCAGGTTTTCCACCCCAAAATCTATCAATTTTTTAATAATTCTTGAAAATTTAAGTTGCTTACTATGCCGTGTGCCACAGCGCACACCACAGCACACGCCACACAAGCTGTGGCTCATGATGCAGCAAGCAATAACTTGATTTTACTCCCCCCGATGCCTCCCGACTTGATTTGACTTTCATCCTATCTCAATTTAGAGCCAAATATGACCTAAAAATTCAATTAGCCACCTAAAACATAATTAAATAAATTAATCATATTTTTAACTAACTTATTCCTTAATTAATCCATTTTTCTAGATTTAAAGTTTTAAGATGTTACAGCAAGGCTTGAAAATGGGTTGACAACCTTCATATCGCATGTGGCAAGTTTTGGCAAGGCCCCTAGAAGCTCATAGCTGGAATATCAACTAATACTTTAGTAAGTGTGAGCTTTGACAAGCTGTCTTTTAGAAAATGGTGACACCTTGGGGCAAGACCGTGAAAAGCATCAGCAAGGCTTGAAAATAGGTTGGCAACCTTCATATTGCTTCTAGTAAGGTTCGGCAAGGTCCTTAGAAGCTCCTCGTAAGTGTTCGAATTTGAGGCAATCTTTTGGTAAGTGTGAACATCCACAAGCTGGCTTGTGGCAAGTGGTGGCATTCTAGGGCAAGATCGTGGCAAGCATTGGCAAGGCTTGAAAATGGGTTGGCAACCTTCATATCGCTTGTGGTAAGTTTTGGTAAGGTCTCTAGAAGCTACTGGTAAGTGTTTAAATCTCAAGCAATCTTTTAATAATTGTTAGCATCTACAACTGTCTTTTGGCAAGTGGTGGTATCCTAGGGCAAGAACTACGCCAGCATTGGCAAGGGTTGAAAATGGGTTGTCAACCTTTATATCGCTTGTGGCAAGTTTTGGCAAGGTCTTTGGAAGCTCCTTGTAACTATTGGAATATCAAGAAATCTATTACTAAGTCTTAGCATCCACAAGCTGTCTTGTGGCCAGTGGAGCAACCCTAGGGCAAGACCGTGGCAAGCATTAAAAATGGGTTAGCAACCTTCATATCACTTGTGGCAAGTTTTGGGAAGGTCCCTGGAAGTTCCTGGTAAGGGTTGGAATCTTAACCTCTCATTTGGTAAGTCTTAGCTTCCACAAACTGTCCTGTAGCAAGTGGTGGCACCATGGAGCAAGACTATGGCAACTATTGGCCAGGTTGGAAAATGGGTTAGTAACCTTCATATCACTTATGGCATCATTTAGCAAGGTCCCTGGAAGCTCCTTGTAAGTGTTGAAATCTCAAGCAATCTTTTAGTAAGTGTGAGCATCCACAAGCTGGCTCGTGGCAAGTGGTGGCACCCTAGGGTAAGACTGTGGCAAGTGTTGGCAAGGCTTAAAAATGGGTTGCGACCTTCATATCGCTTGCAGTAAGTTTTAGCAAGGTCGTGGAAGCTACTGGTTAGTATTAAAATCTCAAGCAATCTTTTGTTAAGTCTTAGCTTCTATAAGCTGTCTGGTAGCAAGTGGTGGCACCCTAGGGCAAGAATTTCACAAGTGTTGGCAACGCTTGAAAATAGGATCGCAACCTTTATGTCGCTTGTGGCAAGTTTTGACAAGGTCCCTAGAAGCTATTGGTAAGTGTTGGAATCTCAATTAATCTTTTGGTCAGTGTTAGCTTCTATAAGCAGTCCTTTGGCAAGTGGAGGCACCCTACAACATGACCATGGCAAGTATTAGCAAGGGTTGAAAATGGGTTGGCAACCTTCATATCGCTTATGGCAAGTTTTAGCAAGGTCCCTAGAAGCTACTAGTTAGTATTAAAATCTCAAGCAATCTTTGGTAAATGATAGCTTTGACAAGAAGTCATTTGGCAAGTGGTGGCACCTAATGGCATAACCGTGGTATGCATTGGCAATGGTTGAAAATGGTTTGGCAACCTTCATATTGCTTGCGGCATGTTTTGGCAAGGTCCCTGGAAGCTTTTGGTAATTGTAGGAATCTCAAGTAATCTTTGGGTAAGTGTTAGCTTCCACAAGCTGTCTTTTGATAAGTAGTGGTACCCTAGGGCAAGACCGTGGTAAGCAGTGGCAAGACTTGAAAATAGGTTAGGAACCTTCATATTACTCGTGGGAAAATTTGGCAAGGTCCCTGGAAGCTCCTGGTAAGTATTTAAATGTTAAGCAATCTTTCGGTAAGTATTAGCTTCCACAAGCTATCTTGTGCCAAGTGGTAGCACCCTATGGCATGATTGTGGCAACCGTTGGCAGGGGTTTAAAATAGGTTGGCAACCTTCATTTTGCTTGTGGCAAGTTTTGGTAAGGTTCTTGGAAGCTCTTGGTAAGTGTTGGAATCTCAAGCAATCTTTGGGTAAGTGTTAGCTTCCACAAGCTGTCTTTGATAAGTGGTGGCACCCTAGGGTAAGAACTTTACAAGCATTGGCAAGGCTTGAAAATGGGTTGGAAACCTTCATATCGCTTGTAGCAATTTATGGCAAGGTCCCTGGAGGCTCTTTCTAAGTGTTAGAATGTTAAGCAATCTTTTAGTAAGTATGAGCAACCACAAGATGTCTTGTGGCAAATAGTGGCACCCTAGGGCAAGACAGTGGGAAGTATTGGCAAGGCTTGAAAATAGGTTGGCAACCCTCATATCGCTTATGGCAAGGTTTGGCAAGGTCCCTGAAAGTTACTGGTAAGTATTGGAATATCGAGCAATTTTTTTAGTAAGTGTTAGCTTCGACAAGCAGTCTTTTGGTAAGTGGTGGCACCTAATGGAACGACCCTGGCATACGTTGGTAATAGCTAACAATAGTTTGGCAACCTTTATATCGCTTGCGACATGTTTTGGCAAGGTCCCTAGAAGCTCCTGGTAATTGTGGGAATCTCAGGCAATCTTTGGGTAAGTGTTAGCTTCCACAAGCTGTCTTTTGATAAGTGGTGGCACCCTAAGGCAAGACCATGGCAAGCATTGGCAAGACTTGAAAATAGGTTAAGAACTTTCATATCACTTGTGGCAAGGTTTGGAAAGGTGCTTGGAAGCTCCTGATAAGTGATGGAATCTCAAGAAATCTTTTAGAAAGTGTAAGCAACCACAAGCTGGCTTGTGGCAAGTGGTGGCACCCTCGGGCAAGACCATGTCAAGCATTAGCAAGGCTTGAAAATGGGTTGGAAACCTTCATATCACTTGCGGTATGTTTTGGCAAGGTCCTTGGAAGCTCCTAGTAAGTGTTAGAATCTCAAGCAATCTTTAAGCAAGTGTTAGCTTCCACAAGCTGTCTTTTAACAAGTGGCATCCTAGGACAAGAACTTTGCAAGCATTGGTAAGGCTTAAAAAAGGGTTGGCAACCTTCAGATTGCTTGTGGCAAGTTTTGGCAAAGTCCCTGGAAGCTCCTGGTAAGTGTTGGAATCTCAAGCGATTGTTTGGTAGGTCTTAACTTCCACATGCTATTTTGTGGCAAGTGGTGGCATCTTAGGGCAAGAACTTCGTAGGTGTTTGCAAGTTATAAAAAAGGGTTCGCAACCTACATATCGCTTGTGTTAAGTTCTAGAAACATCCCTGAAAGCTCCTTGTAAGTGTTGGAATGTAAAGCAATCATTTAGTGAGTGTTAGCTTCCACAAGCCATCTTATGGTAAGTAGTGGCTCCCTCAAGCTAGACCGTGAGGTAACATTAGCGATGCTTTAAAATGGGTTACTAAACTTTCTATTTCTTGTAGGAAGTTTTGGCAAGGTCCCTGGAAGCTCCTTCTCAGTGTTGAAATGTCGAGCAATTTTTCAATAAGTGTTAGCTTCCACAAGCTGTCCTGTGGCAAGTGGTGGTACCCTAAGGCAAGACCTTGGCAAGGCTTGCAAATGGGTTGGCAACCTTTATATTGCTTATGGCAAGTTTTGACAAGGTCTCTAGAACCACCTGATAGAATCTCAAGAAATTTTTCAGTAAGTCTTAGCTTCCACAAGTTGTCTTGTGGCAAGTGGTGGCACCCTAGGGCAAGAACTTCACAAGCATTGGCAAGGCTTGAAAATGGAATCACAACCTTCATATTATTTATCGGAAGTTTTGGCAAGGTCCTTGGAAGCTGCTATAAGTGTTGAAATTTCAAGCAATCTTTGGGTAAGTCTTAGCTTCTGCAAGCTTTCTTGTGGCAAGTCACGACACCCTAGGGCAAGAACTTCGTAAGTGTCAACAACGGTTAAAAATGGGTTAGCAACCTTCATATCGCGTGTGGCAAATTTTTTCAAGGTCCCTGGAAGCTCCTTATAAGTGTTAGAATGTCAAGCAATCTTTCAGTAAGGGATAGCTTCAACAAGCTGTCTTTTGGTAAGTGGTGGCATAAGTCTTATCTTCCATAAGCTGTCTTGTAGCTGGTGGTGGCACCCTAGGGTAAGATCGTGGCAAGCATTGGCAATTCTTGAAAATGGGTTAGCGACCTTCACATTGCTTGCAGCATGTTTTGACAAGGTCCCTCGAAGTTGCTGGTAAGTGTTAGAATCTCAATCAATCTTTGGGTGTGTGTTACCTTCCACAAAATGTCTTGCAACAAGTTGTGGCAAGTTTTGGCATGGTCCCTAGAAGATTCTGGTAAGTATTAGAATCTCAACCAATCTATTAGTAAGTCTTAGTTTCGACAAGCTGACTTGTGGCAAGTGATAGAACCCTAGGGTAAGATTGTGGCAAGCGTTAGCAAGGCTTGAAAATGGGTTGGCAACCTTCATATCGCTTGTGGCAACATTTGGCAAGGTCCTTGAAAGCTCCTTGTAAGTGTTGGAATCTCAAGCAATTGTTGGGTAAGTCTTAGTTTCCACATGTTGTCTTGTGGCAAGTGGTGGCACCCTTAGGCAAGAACTTCATAGGTGTTAACAAGTCTGGAAAATGGGTTCGCAATCTTCATATCGCTTGTGGCAAGTTCTAGCAAGGTCCCTAAAAGCTCCTATTAGGTGTTGGAATCTCAAGCAATCTTTTTATTAGTCTTAGCTTCCACAAGCTGTCTTGTGGCAAGTGGTGGCACCATAAGTCAAGAACTTTGCAAGCATTAGCAAGGCTAGAAAATGGGTTGGCAATGTAACATCCTAAAATGTCAAATCTAGAAAAATAAATTAATTAAGGGATAAATTAGTTAAAAATATGATTAATTTATTTAATTATGTTTTTGGGTAGCTAATTGAATTTTTGAATCATATTTGGCTCTAGATTGAGATGGGATGAAAGTCGGATTAAGTCGAGAGGCATCATAGGAAGCAAAATCAAGGTGTTGGTCGCTGCATCATGAGTCGCGGCTTGCGTGGCATACGCTGCGGTACACGGTAGAGCAGGCAACTTAAATTTTCAAGAATCATTAAAAATTGACAGATTTTGGGGTGAAAAACCTAGAGCACGAAGGTAGCAACTTTGGGCACTGCTAGGGCATCGATTTGGAAGGATTTTAAAGATCTTTTGAGTCTCTAAACTCTTGGGTAAGTTTCCTACCCTTCTCCTCTACCTTTTCATTTCACTTTCCATGGGATTTGGAAGAGTGAGAATTTGGTCTGATTGGATTAAGCCATGAGTCAATGTTTTGAAGGTTTCTATTGACTCTAAAGGTTTAATTTCAGTTTATTGATCTTAGATATGTGGTAATAAGAAGCCACTTTGTTGTTTAGTGGAAGTTGGATCAAGCCTTAACTTGATCATGGGGTTTTGGAGTGTGATAAATTGAGATATTGAGTTTTATGTTGTGATAGAGTTAGAAAGAGACTTGTAGGGATGATGTAAACAATTCTAATCTCAACAAGTCTATTTGTTGAGAATATGAGTAAGAAGTGGAGAATTGAGAGGTTAATATTATCTAATGGTGTTTGTGTTAATCAAAAATTAACATATAGTACTTGTTGATATAGATTGTGGTGTGGGAAGACTTACCTTGACACAAGAAGAAATTTAGTACCATGGGTAACCCTTTTAGTAACAAAAGGGTTGAGGTAACTAAATAATTTGCATTGTTTATTACCTTGTATAAGTTATTCTCAAGTTGCTTTTCTATAATTTGTTGAGTATATATGCATAAATTCTTTAAAGGTTAACTATTTTAGAAAAAGCGGAGTATTGGTTTGTAAAATTCTATATTTTTGAAGTAAATGGAAAGATTTTGTTATACTTGTTTGAAAAGTTGTTTATGCATGGTCAAGTGGAGATATGTAGTAAAATGTGGCATATTAGAGGGTGGGAGGTCACCCTAGTGGAGATAGTGAATATTAAGTCCATATGGCATTGCTAGTACCTCAAGATGCCAGGTGTAGCACTTACTCTCCTTAGTGCCCAAAAATGGGTGCGATGTTGGAGACTTACTCTCCTTAGTACCCAAAAGGGTATGGAGTTGGAGACTATAGTCCTTAGCATCCGTAGGATGTGGTGTTGGAGTAACGACGCCCCAATTACTTGTACTAGGGGGAAACAGTAGTCTAGAAGTAGTTTAGGACACCTTGGTCGAGTAGTGCTACTATGGATGGTAAGCTTGGGGACTATACATGTGGTTTGGTTATGTGAAATAGCCTACTGGTTCAGTTGGGAGTATTGGAAGACTGGATGGTTAGGGATCATGCATGCAAATTTGTGGTGATATTATATGATGTGATTATGTCACTTATTTTAATGCTGTTTATAACTTGGCTTGTTAATCAATAATGTAGATTATCCTAGTTACTGATTATTTTTATCTCACCCCGTAGGTTATCATTTTACTGGTGCTACCAGTGAGACTGAGCCAGGAAGGGAATCGGGCAGGGGCTAGCATATCTACTACACTCTTTGTAAAGCACGATTTTGGTTTGAGTGATGTACATAAACTTGTTATATGATATTATATGTTGCCAACTAGGAATGCATATCATTTTGATTAGTTGCACTTGTTTTATACTATGTTGTTGTGTATTTTAGCCTAATATTGTATATGAGGTGAATATGTGGTAATTTTTGTGGTGATGGGCTAAAATACTAATACAAGTGTAAGAAATGTTTTATCTATATGGTGACAATATATTTGTAGTGTATTATGTAGCAATAGAGGCCAAATAGCATATATGATGTTGATTTGGTATTTTGGCCATATTGGGTGAAATGGCCATTGAGTGACCAAATTTTGTGTTTGGTATGTTTTTGTGTGTTTAATTGGTCACTTAAGCGTATTTTGGTCTATTGGACTTAGTTTAAGTCTCACAATGGGTTAATGGTATAAGTTATGAGTTTTGGGTACTTGGATGGTTGAAAATTTCTTTGAAAAGCTGACTTTTGCATCCGAGTGTCTAAAATTCTCATATGGTGTCAAATCATATTGAAACTTCTACCATTAGTTAGCTTATTGAATAAGCTTCGTGTGAGCGCTTGAATCACTCCAATCGAACATCGGATGTGAAAATGGTGCGCATTCGAAATTCACCCAAAAAGTTATCATGACAGCAATGCTGTCATGGACAGGTACGCCGTGGCACATTTCACACAAGTTGCGGTGCACAGTGTAGTGAGAAAACATGGCATTCCATGCCACATGCCGCAGTGCACGAACCACAAGCCACGGCGTATGGACCAAAACACTCAAAAATGACATTTTTGGCCCTGTTTTGAAGTGGTTTGCTTCCCAAAACTTTTCCATGCTTTCAAAGCCTATATAAATCATTAAGTTTGAGCTCAAACTCTCAATTTAAAGGGTTTTTATGGGATCCCAATTATTCCATAATTATTTTTAAAATATTATTAATTTAAACCCTTATATGGATATTGTGAGCTTAGGAGCAATCTTTGCTCTTAATTATGATTGTTTGTTGTGATTGTGTAGTGAATTTTGGTAATGTCAAGGTGGACATTACAGGCAACCTTCATATCACTTGTGGCAAGTTTTGACCAGGTCCCTGAATGCTCCTTGTAAGTGTTGGAATATCAAGCAATCTTTCGGTAAGTGTTAGCTTCCATAAGTTGTGTTGTCGCAAGTGGTGGCACCTTAATGCAAGACCTTGGCAAGCATTGTTAAGGCTTGAAAAAGGATTGGCAACCTTCATATTGCTTGTGGCATGTTTTGGCAAGGTCCCTGGAAGCTCTTGGCAAGTGTTAGAAACTCAACCAATTGTTTGGTAAGCCTTAACTTCCACATGCTATCTTGTAGCAAGTGGTAGGACCTTAGGACAAGAACTTCATAGGTGTTAGCAAGTCTTGAAAATGGGTTTGCAACCTTCTTATCGCTTGTGGCAAGTTCTGACAAGGTCCCTAGAAGAGCTATTAGGTCTTGGAAACTCAAGCAATCTTTTTGTTAGTCTTAGCTTCCTCAAGTTGTCTTGTGGCAAGTGGTGGCACTATAGGTCAAGAACATCGCAAGCATTGGCAAGGCTAGAAAATGGGTTGGCAACATTCATATCGCTTGTGGCATGTTTTGGCAAGGTCCCTAGACGCTCCTTGTAAGTGTTAGAATGTCAAGCAATCTTTCGGTAAGTGTTAGCTTCTACAAGTTGTCTTGTGGCAAGTGGTGGCACCCTAAGACAAGACCTTGGCAAGCATTGGCAAGCCTTGAAAAAGGGCTGGAAATAATCATATTACTTGTGGGAAGTTTTGGCAAGGTCCCTGGAAGCTCTTTTTTAATGTTGGAATGTCAATCAATCTTTTGGTAAGTGTTAGCTTCCACAAGCTGTCTTATGGCAAGTAATGGCACCCTAGGGCAAGACCTTGGCAAGCTTTGGCAAGGCTTACAAATGGGTTGGCAACCTTCATATTGCTTGTGGCAAGTTTGACAAGGTCCTTAGATCCACCTAATAAGTGTTGGAATCTCAAGCAATTTTTTGATAAGTCTTAGCTTCCATAAATTGTCTTGTGGCAAGTGGTGGCACCCTAAGACAAGACCTTGGCAAATATTGGCAAGGCTTGAAAAAGGGCTGGAAAAAATCATATTGCTTATGGCATGTTTTGGCAAGGTCCCTGGAAGCTCCTGGTAAGTATTGGAATCTCAAGCAATTGTTTGGTAAGTCTTAGCTTCCACATGCTGTCTTGTGGCAAGTGGGGGCACCCTAGGGCAAGAACATCGTAGGTCTTAGCAAGTCTTGAAAATATGTCACAACCTTCATATTGCTTGTGGCAAGTTCTAGCAACGTCCCTGGAAGCTCCTTGTAAGTGTTGGAATGTCAAGCATTCATTCAGTGAGTATTAGCTTCCACAAGCTGTCTTGTGGTAAGTGGTGGTACCCTAAGGCATAACCATGGGGAAGCATTGACGATGCTTTAAAATAATAGGTTACTAAAATTCTTATCACTTGTAGGATGTGTTGGCAAGGTCCCTAAAAGCTCCTTCTAAGTATTGGAATGTTAAGCAATCTTTTAGTAAGTGTTAGCTTCCACAAGTTGTCTTGTGGCAAGTGGTGGCATTCTAGGGTAAGACCTTGGCAAGCTTTGGCAAGGCTTGCAAATGGATTGGCAACCTTCATATTGCTTGTGGCAAGCTTTGGCAAGGTCTTTAGAACCACCTGATAAGTGTTAGAATCTCAAGCAATTTTTCAGTAAGTCTTAGTTTCTATAAGTTGTCTTGTGGCAAGTAGTGGCACCCTAGGGCAAGAACTTCACAAACCTTGGCAAGGCTTGAAAATTGAATCGCAACCTTCATATTGTTTGTGGGAAGTTTTGGCAAGGTCCCTGGAAGCTCCTTCTAAGTGTTGGAACGACAAGCAATTTTTTAGTAAGCATTACCTTCCACAAGCTGTCTTGTGGCAAGTGGTGGCACTCTAGGGTAACCTTGGCAAGCTTTGGCAAGGCTTGCAAATGGGTTGGGAACCTTCATATTGCTTATGGCAAGTTTTAGCAAGGTCTTTGGAACCACCTGATAAGTGTTAGAATCTCAAGCAATTTTTCAGTAAGTCTTAATTTCTATAAGCTGTCTTGTGGCAAGTGGTGGCACCTTAGGGTAAGAACTTCACAAGCCTTGGCAAGGCTTGAAAATGGAATCGCAACCTTCATATTGTTTGTGGGAAGTTTTAGCAAGTTCCCTAGAAGCTACTATTAAGTGTTGGAATCTCATGCAATCTTTTGGTAAGTGTTAGCTTTAACAACTTGTCTTTGGCAAGTGGTGGCACCCTAGGGCAAGATCGTGGTAAGCATTGGCAAGGCTTGAAAATGGGTTGGTAACCTTCATATCGCTTGTGGCAAGATTTGGCAAGGTCCTTGAAAGCTCCTTGCAAGTATTGGAATCTCAAGCAATCTATTGGTAAGTGTGAACATCCACAAGCTGGCTTATGGCAAGTGGTGGCACCCTAGGGCAAGACCATGGCAAGCCTTGGTAAGGCTTGAAAATGGGTTAGCACCCTTCATATCTCTTGTGGCATGTTTTGCCAAGGTCCTTGGAAGCTCCTTGTAAGTGTTAGAATATAAAGTAATCTTTTGGTAAGTGTTAGCTTCCACAAGTTGTCTTATGGCAAGTGGTGGTACCCTGAGGCAAGACCGTGACAAGCATTGGCAAGGTTGGAAAATGGGTTAGCAACCTTCATATCGCTTGTGGCAAGGATTGGTAAGGTCCCTACAAGCTCCTAGTAAGTGTTGGAATTTCAAGCAATCTTTGGGTAAGTCTTAGCTTTCCGCAAGCTTTCTTGAGGCATGTGGTAGCACTTAAGGGCAAGAACTTTGCAAGTGTCAGCAACAGTTGAAAATGGGTTGGCAACCTTTATATCGTTTGTTTCAAGTTTTTCCAAGGTCCCTAGAAGCTCCATGTAAGTGTTGGAATGTCAAGCAATCTTTCGGTAAGTGTTAGCTTCCACAAGCTATCCTATGAAAAGTGGTGGCACCCTATAAATGGTTTGGTAAGGTCATTGGAAGCTCCTTATCACACTCGAAAAATGCGACGTGGATGACTCACGAGTCGAGTTTCCAGCCTTCAGAAAGAAGATTAAAGAAATGAGAGTCACCCCTAAAATTTTGAGAAAATCTTGGGAAATAGATTAAAAGAGGATAAGGATAGTCTGCAAAATTAGAGAATAGGTTCGAGAGTCAGTTGAGTGTGGGGAATGTGTTAGGCACCACACAACACACGTTCGTGAGAACGGTTACCTGAAGTTTGTTATGCTATATTAATATGGTTTTAAAATTATTTTAATTATCTCTTTTATATTCATGTGTTTGATATAAAAATGATAAGAATTAAGTGAGAAATATTTATTTGTTTACCAGGGAGGACTTGACTCAAAATCAAACTCTAAGGCCTACGTATCCTGTGATGAGGATTAAAGTCTACAGAGTTCAAGCTTGAAAATTATTGGTGAAAATATTTTTTGAAGAGACATTAATTACAAATAATTCACCATTTTGCAAATAAAATAATTTCTGAAATTTTAATATGTGTGTTTTAAATTGCAAAAAGTGATTTAATTTTAACTATTTTCTTAATTTCTAAATTTTTGGAATAAAGAAAGAAAAGAGTTTAAAAAATATTTTTTATTTTTATTTTTATATTTATATTTTATGATGGGAATTTAATCACAATACTTATAGAACTTTATTGGCTCATAAGGTAATACAATTATTCTATATATTTGTGAAGATTTCAAAATCTCACACCATAAAAGAATTTAGCAACTTAATTTATTTATTTATATTCTTATGTATATTTTTAAGTATTAATAATATTTTTTTAACCATGTATGTACATATATACTTTTTTTAAATGACTTTTAATCATCATATCTGCAAAGCCTTGTTGACTTTTACGGTTATATGATTATTCTAAATATCTACAAAGATTCAAAATCCTCACATAATAAAGGATTAAATAATATATATTTTAAATATATTTTAATGCATAATTGTACAATTTACATTTTTAAATATAAAAATCTTAATTGCTATACCTGTGAAGTCTAATTGACTTTCACAGTAAGATAATTATTCTAGAGATCTATAGACATTCAAAAATCTCGTATGACCAAAAAATCTAATTAGACAATATGATTATAATTTAAATTTATTAATTTAATTAATAGTATAAAAATGTTTATTATTTTTTTAAAAATTCATATAAATTGAGAATTGTGATATGTGTAAGAATTTATTATCCTACATGATAAGACAATTAATTTAATTCTCTACGAAGATTCTTGAAATCTCACATGAAATTTAAATATTTTATTGATTTAAAACATAAAAAGAGAATTAATTTTAATGGTGAGCCATTAGAACCCATCTTTAATATACAAGTTGGATCTTTCTACATGCAAAATCTTATTGATTTATATAGTATAAAATCACACTAAATGCCTACGGAGAATTTTAAAATCTCAAATGACAAATAGATAATTAAAATATTTGTATTTGCAATCAGTGCATAATATTAATTTAGCATTCAAAAGAACAGAGAAAGAAACTATTTTGACACTTCACCCCCTCTTTTGACTTAAGGATGTATTCTTCAAGGTTTTTCAAATTAGCTCAATGCTCAAATATAGCTTTCGAAAGGAAATAATGAGAGTTGTGATTATAACATTTGACAATTAGAATAAATAGAATTCATATATCAACACCATCATTAATCACCCAATTAATTTCTAATGGAAATCAAAATCAAGTTGATGTCCTAAAATTATTTGTGAATAAACAATAGTCCCATATTAGACATATGCATGCTCTTAATTTTCCTAAAATAACATGATCATTTGAATGAATGAAGCAAGCATATGAAATTTTTGAAAGAACTACAAAATCTTAAACAAGAAAGAGCCAAATCAAAGCTATGACCAAGTTGTGTGTGTAAAAGATGACTATAAAGAATAAAATAAAATTATACCTAATATCGCACATTGATCCCACTCTTCTTATACTTAACATATAGATATTTTGAAAACTGATTGATGCACGTTTTTGTACCTTAATCAGATTCTTCAAAAGCTCGTCATCTTTCTTAGGCCACAGGTCATAGACAGAAAGGAGCATTCATGGTGGTTTAGTACAGCTTCATCTTCCCTGTATCAAACCAGTCTCTATTTCTCATTTTCTCGGTCTTTCTCTTCTTGCCCCATATCCCTTTTCTGTCCCTCTCTCATTCGTCTCTCTTTCTTCTTCTTTTTCTGCTCTGCAACTTCCTCTCCTTCTCTCTTTTGTTCTCCATCTCCTTCTCTCTCTCGTTCTCTGTCTCTCTTTCTTATTCTTTTTTTCTGCTCGTCCTCGGCCCCTATTCGGACTTTCTCCAATTCTCAATCTCATTTTTTTCTTTCCTCCACCATCACAAATCAGTGCTCTCTCCCTCGTTCTTGATCTCTCTTCTCTTCTTTCAGTTTCTTCTCCCTTTTGGTGCTCTATATTTTTTGTTTTTTGTGCTCTGTTTTCCTTATCTGTTCTCGGTCTCCCCTTCTCAATTTTTCTGCTCTGTTCTGACGTGCATTTTCGATCAATACTCTCTTCTGTTCGTCTTGCCTTCTCCGTCTCTGCCTCCCTTTTCTGGCTTTTCCTCTTCTCTCCTTTTCTACTATCATCTCATGTGTGTGTCTCTAGCTCTGTTTTTCTTTTCTTCTTTGTACGTGCATGTGTTTCTTTTTTAGAGGTAAAGCTTTGTTCTGTGTCTGTTGCCTGCATGTATAGCCGATAGTTCCTTTTTTTTGCGTTTTTCTCTGTGTTTTCGTGTTTCTATTTCTGCTTTTTTTGCTCGCGTGTCTGACTACATTTCTATCTGTGGTCTACTTTTGCTGTTCTCTCTTTTTCTGCTACATAGCCAAAGCATTGGGGCTGTGGTTGCTTTTCCTTCTACTCTTTGCTTCTGGCTTTTCTCTCATCTAGCTATGTGTTCGCGTGTTCTTTGCTTTCTTTCTGCGTTTGATTCTAGTGTTCTTCTGTATTTTCTTTTTAGCTGTGTGTGCTGTGCATGTCTCTGCTTCCTTCGATGGTCTAGCGTTTCTATAATGAAGGACCATAACTAATGGTTAAACGCTCGAAAACCAGCATTTAACCTTTAGTTTAATATGTATATATATATTTATATATATTTTTAACCACCATTTTTTTAGTTGTTTATTTTTTAAAAATAAATAATCCTTAAATGATTCAATTTTTAGTTTTTTATATTTATTACATTTTTAGTTGTCTTAATAAACTAAAGAACTAAAATTCTAATTAGCAGATTATAATATTAAATCCTATTAATTAAATTTCTTTTTTTATTTTGAAAATATAATCCTAAAAAGGACTAAATTTTATTTTTATATTTTTATTTTTTTGCTTGAATTCATTATTATTTTTATTAAATTTAAAAATATCCTGACAAAAGTTCACACTCCTGGTAAGTGTTGGAATCTCAAGCAATGTTTTGGTAAGTCTGAGCATCCATAAGCTAGCTTATGGCAAGAGGTGGCACCCTTGGGCAAGACTATAGCAAGTGTTGGCAAGGCTTGAAAATGGGTTGGCAACCTTTATATCACTTTGTGGAAAGTTTTGGCAAGGTCCTTGGAAGCTCCTGGTAAGTGATGGAATCTCAAGCAATCTTTTAGAAAGTCTTAGCCTCCCTAAGCTGTCTTGTGGCAAGTGGTGGCACCCTAGGGCCAGAACTTCGTGAGCATTGGCAAGGCTTAAAAATAGGATCGCAACCTTCATATCGCTTGTTGCAAGTTTGGCAAGGTCCTTAGAAGCTACTGGTAGGTGTTTGAATCTCAAGAAATCTTTTGTTAAGTGTTAGCTTCTACAAGCAGTCTTTTGGCAAGTAGAAGTGCCCTACGGCATAACCGTGGCAAGCATTGGCAAGGGTTGAAAAATGTTTCGCAACCTTCATATCGCTTATGGCAAGTTTTGGCAAGGACCCTATAAGCTCCTGATAAGTATTGGAATCTCAAGCAGTGTTTTTGTAAGCATGAGCATCTACGAGCTGTGTTGTGGCCAGCGATGGCACCCTAGGGCAAGACCGTGGCAGGAATTGCTAAGGCAACCTTCATATCACTTATGGCATGTTTTGACAAGGTCCCTAGAAGCTCCTTCAAAGTGTTGGAATGTCAAGCAATCTTTCGATCAGTATTAGCTTCCACAAGCTTTCTTATGGCATGTGGTGGCACTGTAGGGCAAGAACTTTGCAAGCATTGGCAAGGGTTGAAAATGGGATCGCAACCTTCATATCGCTTGTGGCAAGTTTTACAAGGTCCCTAAAAGCTACTGGTAGGTGTTAGAATCTCAAACAATCTTTTGGTAAGTGTTAGCTTCTACAAGCAGTCTTTTGGCAAGTGGAGGCACCCTATGGAATGACTGTGGCAAGCGTTGGCAAGGGTTGAAAATGGGTTGGCAACCTTGATATTGCTTATGTCAAATTTTGGTAAGGTCCTAGGAAGCTCTTAGTAAGTGTTGGAATCTAAAGCAATCTTTTGGTATGTCTTAGCTTCCACAAGCTTTCTTGTGGCAAGTGGTGGCAACCTAAGGCAAGAAATTTGCAACCGTTGGCAAGGCTTGAAAATGGGTTGGCTACCTTCACATTACTTGTGGCAAGTTCTAGCAAGGTCCCTAGAAGCTCCTTATAAGTGCTGGAATGTCAAGCAATCCTTCGATAATTGTTAGCTTCCACAAGCTGTCTTGTGGCAAGTGGTGGCACCTTAAGGCTAGACCATGGCAAGTATTAGTAAGCCTTGAAAATGGGTTGGCAACCTTCATATTTCTTAGGGCAAGTTTTGGCAACATCTCTAGAAGCTCTTGGTAAGTGTTGGAATCTCATGTAATCTTTTGGTAAGTCTTAGCTTCCACAAGCTGTCTTGTGGCTAGTGGTGGCAACCTAGGTCAAGAACTTTGCAAGCATTGGCAAGGCTTGAAAATGGATTGCCAACCTTCTCATCACTTGTGGCAAGCTTTGGCAAGGTCCTTGGAAGCTCCTGGTAAGTGTTGGACTCTCAAGTAATCTTTTGGTAAGTGTGAGAATCCACAAGTTGTCTTATGGCAAGTGGTGGCACCCTAGGGCAAGACCGTGGCAAGCGTTGGCAAGGCATGAAAATGGCTTGGCAACCTTCATATCACTTATGGCAAGTTTTGGCAAGGTCCCTGAAAGCTCCTGTAAGTGTTGGAATCTCAAACAATCTTTTGGTAAGTCTTAACTTCCACAAGCTGTCTTATGGTAAGTGGTGGCATCCTAGGGAAAGAACTTCACAAGCATTGGCCAGGCTTGAAAATGGGTTGGCAACCTTCATATCGCTTGTGGCAAGTTCTAGCACAGTCCTTGGAAGCTTCATGTAAGTATTGGAATCTCAAGTAATCTTTTAGTAAGTCTTAGCTTCCACAAGCTGGTACCCTTGGGCAAGATCTTCGCAAGGATTGGAAAGGCATGAAAATGGGTTGGCAACATTCATATCACTTGTGGAAAGTTTTGGCAACTTCCCTAAAAGCTCCTGGTAGGTGTCAGAATCTCAAGCAATCTTTTGGTTAGTCTTAGCTTCCATAAGCTGTCTTGTGGCAAGTGGTGGCACCCTAGGGCAACACCATGGCAAGTGTTGGCAAGGCTTGAAAATGAGTTGGAAACCTTCATATCGCTTGGTGGTAGGTCTTAGCAAGGTCCTTGAAAGTTCTTGGTAAGTGTTGCAATCTCAAGCAATCTTTCGGTAAGTCTTAGTTTCCACAAGTTGTCTTATGGCAAGTGGTGGCACCCTAGGGCAAGAACTTTTGAAGTATTGGCAAGGCTTGAAAATAGGTTAGCAACATTCATATTGCATGTTGCAAGTTGTGGCAAGGTCCTTGCATGCTCCTGGTAAGTGTTAGAATCTCAAGCAATCATTTTGTAAGTCTTAGCTTCCACAAGCTTTCTTGTGGAAAGTGGTGGCACCTTAGGGCAAGAACATCACAAGCGTTGGCAAGGCATGAAAATGGTTGGGAACCTTCATATTGCTTGTTGCAAGTTTTGGCAAGGTCCCTGAAGCTCCTTGTAAGTGTTGAAATGTCAAGCAATCTTTTGGTAAGTGTTAGCTTCCACAAGCTATCCTGTGCCAAGTGGTGGCATCCTAGGGCAAGATCGTGGCAAGCATTGGAAAGGCTTCAAAATGGTTAGGAACCTTCATATCGCTTGTGGCATGTGTGAACAACGTATTTTGTCCGAGAATTTTTTAAATTTAATAATAAATAATTAAAAATATAAAAAAATACAAAAATGAAATTTAATCCTTTCTTAGGATTAGATTTTCAAAGAAAAAAAAATCTAACAAAAAATAATAATCATGCTTAAATTTTTAAAATCTCTCCCAAATTATCTCAATCATTCAAAATATTGGGAGTCAACTTTTGAGAGCTAACTTTTCTCTCTTTAACTCATAGTTTTCATTATATATATATATATATATATATCTATGTGTGTGTGTGTGTTAATTTAATTTAAAAAAATTAAAAAAAGAAGAAGGCTGGATGAAATGCTGATGGATCAGCTTTTCATCACAAGCCTTATGCGGTTTAGGTGCAGCTGATATACTCAGAGAAATAATGCAGAAAAGTAAATGAGCACAAACGCAAGATTAGCCAGAAGCAAAGAGCAGAAAAAGAAGATATGCAGGAAGAGCCAAAGCTTCGGCCATGCAGCAGAAAAAGACAAAAACATAAGCAGAAAATGCCAAAAGCACACACAGTCATGAAACGGAGAAAGGAAAGACAGAGAGCAAAGAACAATGCATGTAGCAGATGAAAACGCAGACTGTAGAAAAGCTTCACAAAAAGAAACAAATACATGCAGCATTAGAACACACGAAACACACGTACACACACACACACACATACTCTTTCGGCCATGCAGTAGAAAAAGAAGAAAAAAGCAGAAACAGAGACATGAAACGCAGAAATAGCACCCACACAACAGCATAAAAGCACAACAAAAGAAGTAGCAAGCAACCATTATGCACGCACACAGACTTTCATTAGCAGAGAGAAAACACCAATGAAAGAGAAGCTGAACACATCAAACACAGAAAAGACTGGACAAGAGAAAGGAAACACACACAAGAGTAGATCAGTGAGAACAAAGGGAACCCAGGCGTTCATGCAAGAGGAAGATCCCGAGCTTCAGTAATAAAAGGCAGAAACGTAGCATGCATAAAAGGGGGACAAAAATAGAGGAGAAGAGGAGAAGAGGAGAAGAGGGAGTGAGTTTAAGAGAGGATGGAAAATAAAAGAACTGGAGAGAAGGAGAGACTGAAAAAATCAAGCAAAAATAGAGCATGAAGCTAAACAGAGACTGAGAGGAAGCAACACAGGAAAGAGAGACCGAAAGAGTGAGAGTGACTGAGGAAGTGAAGAGAGAAAACAAAAGAAAACAAATAGATAGAAACAAAGGAGAAAAATTAGAGGAAGGAGCAAGTTCGCGAGGAGACAGAAAAGGAAGCAAAAACAAAGCATCGAGATGAGGAAAAATGGAGGAAGGAGAGACAGAAAACTAAAATGAAAAATAGAGCAGGAAAAGAGGAGAGGGAGAGGCCAAAAACTGAACAAAAAATAGAGACTAAGGGACGGAGAGAGGAGAAACAAAGGCAACCGAGGAGGGAAAACCAAGAGGGAGTGATAGTGAGAGATTGAGTCAGTTTTTAGAATAAGAATGAGGAACGAATAGGATAGAGGAAGCAAAGCAAAGAGGAAGGATGAAGAACAAGAATAGTCAGTTGAAGTTGCTCATTTCCATTTGCTGCAACTGGTTTAAAATCAATCTTTTCACTTCCATGATCCATTTCGTATTTCACTCTAAAAAATCAGATTAGTTTTGGAGAAAGTTTCTAATTATAATTTGGTATCCCTTGAGGAAATTCTCTCCATGTGTTTAGTTCTGATTTATGGGATGTTTGGACTAAATGGATAGATTAAATACTTTGAGAAAGGTATTGGATCTGCTTATATATGTCATTTGAGTTTTTACTGTCTGGTGCAAGAAATGTTATTTCAAAAACTTGATTATAATGAAGCTCCTAGGATGTTGATCTCACGGTTTAATAACTATGAAGGGGAGTGTTGTGGTCATATGACCTTACACCCTATCCTGTTTAAATTTCACTTAGAATTGTCTTGAACATGATTTTGTTGATCATAGGTTGTCTTGATCATGACTTTGTTGAATATTTGTGTGTAAAAATATGTGTATTTCAGGGAAGTTTTCTTTCTTTGGTAAGCATATATTTAATTTAGATTTAAATTTAAAATAATCTCATACCATGTAAATCAATAAGATTTCGCAGGTATGAGAATCAATCTTATAATAAATATTTAAGTTTCATGTGAGATTTTAAGAATCTTCGTAGAAACTTAAATTGATCACATCATCGTGCGGGATAATAAATTCTCACAGATATCATGATTCACAATTAGTATAGTAAACAAATAAACAAATTTTTGTAAATAAGATAATAAATATTTTATGATTTTAATAAATTAATAAATTTAAAATATAATCACATTTTCTAATTAAATCTTTTGGTCATGTGAGATTTTTAGAACTCTGTAGACCTTTAGGATAATCGTACTATTGTGTAAGTCAATAAGGCTTCGTACGTAGAGCGATCAAGATTTTTATATTAAAAATATGTGTTATATAATTACGCATTAAAATATATTCAAAGTGAATATTATTTAATTCTTTTATCATGTGAGACCTTGTATCTCTGTAAATATTTAGGATAATCTTGTATCATGTAAATTAATAAGATTTCACAGATATGAGAGTAAAACTTATATATTAATATGGGTTCAAAGGGCCCATTGATGAACTCTTTAGTCGTCTTGAGTTATCAAATTTCACTAGAATGTAGAAGTGAGTATTCTAGGTCATTTCCCTTGAGAGCAAAGCATACAAATCATTGTTCAAATGTCATAAATTAATCTAAATTTTCAAGTGACTAAACTAACTCTATAATGCAACAATAAATGTTTGTAAAATTCTGTTTTAGTTGGAATGAAATGAATGATGATTATGGTGAGCCCAAGTCAGATTTTCTAACATTAATCATTGATTTCCAGAATCATAACATCATAAACCTCCTTGATTAACCTGAAATGAGACACTTAAAAACCTCTAAGTGTGGTGTACCATTAGACTCAATGGACACGAATGAATCTAGGTCAAGTGAACTTAGAAATTAACACTATATTCAGCCTTGTTCTACACAAGTTTCAGACTAAAACTAGTGGAAGAAAAACACCTTAAGTCAAATTCATATAACCAATATGGATCTAACTCAAGTCTACACAAGAACTTGAACAAGAATCAGTAAGAACTTATGAAATAACCTTAGAACATTAAGGTAAATCATAAATTCCAGAACTGAAAATAGCATGAAAATCTAAATTCAACATTCATATTCTCATCAAATCTGAATTAGAATCACAAAGTCTTCAACCAAAACAGGTTCGAAATTCAAAATTCTCAATTAATTAAGACAAGAACATGAAATCGAGAAAATGAACAACAATTACAAATCTGGAGATCTCATAATGTCAAGTCATCTTTCTTGGAGCTCTAAATGATCAGCCTCTCATGCTCTTCCTCTTTACTTGAATCAGACCTTGAGAAGCCTCCATGAATGTATGAAGATGAAGATAAAATATGGAGATAAATGTGTGCTGGACGAAATCTGGAGGAGAAGAAGAAAATGGATGAAAATTTGGAGGAGAATAAAGGCAGAATTCAACCTGAATGAAGAAGAAAGGAGAAGAAATGATCTGGATAGTGAGAGGATGAGAAGATGGTATGAATTGGACAAGAAGATGAGAGAACTGAATCTAGAAAATTGGAGAGTGAATATGAACGAAAATTGAGAGAGAATATGGCTGAAGTGAGAGAGTGGGATCTGAATTATGATGCTCTCATCTAAAAATTCAGCTTATGTATGTGTGGAAAATGTGAGTGGTGATAAAACTAAAGTAGATGGTGATAAAAACAAGGAAGGTCCAGATCTAAAATGAGCTGGAAAAATGGACGAAAATAAGCTAAAATGGGAATAAAACTGAGGTGGAAAATGTGGCAAGGGATATGTAAACATATGTGGGAAATGTGACTCCTCCTTTGGCTCCCAATCAGCTGCCACATGTCATCCCATTAGATTTGATCATGTCACACCTCCCATGCCCCTTCTTCACTTGATGATGTGTCCCTCAATGTTTTCCATGCTCCTTTGATTTTTTTATTTAATTAATTCTCCCTAATCAAATCTGAATAATGGTGCTACATCATCCCTCAAATAATTCTAGAATTTACGCCCAATAGCCCCTATATTCTTCATCTTTATTTATTTGCTATCTCTTGAATTTCTCCAAGCATGTGGACTAGCCTTTGATCCTTGATTCCAAAATTACCCTCACAAAATCTGAAAATAAAAAACACCAAACTAAATAAATTCTAAACAAAAACAAATAAAAAGGAAAAGAAGAGAATTAATGCCCAAGATCTCAATTTAGGATATGAAAGTGTCAAAACAATCATCAAATAGCACTACTAGGGTTCATAAAGTCAATCTAGAAATGACAACTCAAAACCGGGAATTAAACCCTATTATGCACAATTTGATGCCAAAAACCAAGTGTTTTAACATGTAAAATATGAGATAGATCACCCATCATTAAATTTAACTTTCTTTTTTGTAACCCAGATTAATAATTTATTTAAGACTCATGTGAGATTTCAAAAATCTTCATAGAGATTTAAATTAATCACATCATCGTGGGGATAATAAGTCCTCGCAGATGTAGTGATTATCAATTTCTATAATAAATAAATGATTTTTGTAAATAATTATATAATACACAATTTAGAAAAATTAATTAATCAAATTAATGAATTTAAGTTGTAACCACATTTATCGATTATATCTTTTAGTCATGTGATATTTTTAAATCTTCATAGATTTCTAAGATAATCGTATTACCATATGAGTCAATAAGATTCTGTAAATATAACGATTAAATTTTTAAAATATATATATAAATTATATATTAATTAATCAAATTAAGGATGTATTTAAATAAATTTAATTCCTTTATCGTGTGAGATTTTAGAATCTCTGTAGATATTTAGAATAAATCATATTACCATATAAGCCAATAAGGTTATACAGGTATGATGATTAAAATTCTTTAAAAACATGTACATGCATACTTAAATAAATTATTACTGGCATCTAAAAATAAATAAATTAAATTGTTAAATTCTTTTATCGTGTAAGATTTCGGAATTTCCACAGATATTTAGAATAACTGCATTACCGTATGAGCCAATAAGGCTCTGCAGGTATAGCAGTTAAAATTCTTAATCATAAAACATAAAGAAAAATAATTTTAAACCCTTTTCTTTTCTTTAATTTAAAATTCAAAAATTGAGAAAATAATTCAAATTAAATTACTTGCAATTTAAAACACGCATATCAAAATTTTAAAAATTATTTTATTTGCAAAATGGTGAGTTATTTTTAATTAATTTCTGTTCAAAAATATTTTCACCAACAATTTTTAAGCCCGAACTACGTGGACTTTGATCCCCATTACAGGGTATGTAGGCCTCAGAGTCAGATTCTGAGTCAAGTTCGTCCTCGCACGTAAATAATAAATATTTCTCACTTAGTTCTTATCATTTTCATATCAAACACATGAAAATGGGTTGGCAACCTTCATATTGCTTTTGGTAAATTTTGGCGATGTCTTTAGAAGCTCCTGGTAAGTGTTGGAATCTCAAGCAATCTTTTGGTAAGTCTTAGCTTCCATAAGTTATCTTGTGGCTACGAGTGGCACCCTAGTTCAAGAACTTCGCAAGTGTTGGCAAGGCTTGAGAATGGGTTTGCAACCTTACATCGCTTGTGGCAAGTTTTGGCAAGGTCTTAGAAGCTCCTAGTAAGTGTTGGAATCTCAAGCAATCTTTTGGTAAGTGTGAGAATCCACAAGCTATCTTGTGGCAAGTGGTGGCACCCTAGGGCAAGACCGTGGCAAGCATTGGCAAGGCATGAAAATGGTTTGGCAACCTTCATATCACTTGTGGCAAGTTTTGGCATGGTCCCTGGAAGCTACTGTAAGTGTTAGAATTTCAAGCAATTTTTAGTAAGTGTTAGCTTCCACAAGCTGTCTTGTGGCAAGTAGTGGCACCCTAAGTAAGAACTTTGCAAGTGTTGGCAAGGCTTAAAAATGGTTTAGCAACCTTTATATTGCATGTGGCAAGTTTTGGCAAGGATCCTAAAAGCTCGTGGTAAGTGTTGCAATCTCAAGCAATCTTTTGGTAAGTCTTAGCTTCCACAAGCTATCTTATGGTAAGTGGTGGCACCCTAGGGCAAGATCTTTGCAAGTATTGGCAAGGCATGAACATGGTTTGGCAACCTTCATATCCTTTGTGGCAAGTATTGGCAAGGTCCCTAGAAGCTCCTGGTAAGTGTTGGAATCTCAAGCAATCTTTTGTTATGCGTGAGAAACCACAAGCTATCTTTTAACAAGCGGTGGCACTCTAGGGCAAGACTGTGGCAAGTGTTGACATGGCATGAAAATGACTTGGTAACCTTCACATCGCTTGTGGCATGTTTTAGCATGGTCCCCTAAAGTTCCTGGTAAGTATTAGAATCTCAAGAAATCTTTTGGTAAGTGTGAGAATCCACAAGCTGTCTTGTGGCAAGTGTTAGCACCCTAGGGCAAGATCATGGCAAGTATTGGCAAGGGTTGAAAATAGGTTGGCAACCTTCATATCGCTTTATGGCATGTTTTTCAAGATTCATGGAAGCTCTTGGTAAGTGTTGGAACCTCAAGCCATCTTTTGGTATGTCTTAGCTTCTATAAGCTGTCTTGTGGCAAGTGGTGGCACCCTAAGGCAAGATCTTTGTAAACCTTGGCAAGGGTTGAAAAAGTGATACTAACCTCCATATCGCTTGTGGTAAGATTTGGCAAGGTCCCTGGAAGCTTCTTGTAAGTGTTGGAATCTCAAGCAATCTTTTGGTAATTCTTAGCTTCCACAAGCTATCATGTGGCAAGTGGTGGCACTTAAGGGCAAGAACTTCACAAGCATTGGCAAGGCTTGAAAATAGGTTGGCAACATTTATATCACTTCTGGCAAGGTCCCTGGAACCTCCTCATAAGTATTGCAATGTTAAGCAATCTTTCGATAAGTGTTAGCTTCCACAAGCTATCTTGTGGCAAGTTATCGCACCTTTGGGCAAGACCATGGCAAGCAAGGACAAGGCATGAAAATGGTTTGGCAACCTTGATATCGCTTCTAGAAAGTTTTCACAAGGTCCCTAGGAGCTATTGGTAATTGTTAGAATCTCAAGCAATCTTTCGGTAAGTCTTACGTTTCTACAAGCTGTTTCGTGGCAAGTGGTGGCACCCTAGGGCAAGAACTTTATAAGTATTGGCAAGGCTTGAAAATGGGTTGGCAACCTTCATTCACTTGTGGCAAGTTTTGGCAAGGTCCCTGGAAGCTCCTGGTAAGTGTTGGAATGTCAAGTAATCCTTCAATAATTGTTAGCTTCCATAACTTGTCTTGTGGCAAGTGGTGGCACCCTAAGGCAAGACTATGAAAGTGTTGGCAAGGCTTAAAAATAGGTTGGCAACCTTCATATTGCTTGTGGTATGTTTTACTAAGGTCCCTGAAAGCTCCTGGTAAGTGTTCGAATCCCAAGTAGTCTTTTGGTAATTCTTTTCTGCCACAAGGTGTCTTGGGACAACTTGTGGCACGCTAAGACAAGAACTTCACAAGCATTGGCAAGGCTTGAATATGGGTTGGCAACTCTCATATAGCTTGTAGCATATTTTGGAAAGGTCCCTTGAAGCTCCTTGTAAGTATTGGAATCTCAAGCAATCTTTTGGTAAGTTTGAGCATCTACAGGGTGTCTTGTGGCAAGTGGTGGCACCCTAGGGCAAGACCATGGCGAGTGTTGGCAGGGCTTGAAAATGGTTTAGCAACCTTCATATTGCTTTTGGAAAGTTTTTGCAAGGTCCCTAGAATCTCCTAGTAAGTGTTAGAATCTCAACCAATCTTTTGGTATGTCTTAGCTTCCCAAAGCTGTCTTATGGCAAGTGGTGGCACCCTAGGGCAAGACCGTGGCAAGCATTGGCAAGGCTTGAAAATGAATTGGCAACCTTCATATTACTTGTGGCAAGTTTGGGCAAGGTCCCTAGAAGCTCCTGGTAAGTATTTGAATCTCAACCAATCTTTTAGTAAATCTTAGCTTCCACAAGCTGTCTTGTGGCAAGTGGTGGCACCATAAGGCAAGACCGTGGCAAGCATTGGCAAGGCTTGAAAATGGATTGGCAACCTTCATATCACTTTGTGACAAGTTTTGGCAAGGTCCCTAGAATCTCTTGGCAGGTGTTGGAATCTCAAGATATCTTTTGGTAACTGTTAGCTTCCACAAGCACACTTATGGCAAGTGGTAGCACCCTAGAAGTGGAACTTCGCAAGCATTTGCTAGGCTTGAAAATGGGATCGCAACCTTTATATCACTTGTGGCATGTTTTGGTAAGGTCCTTGGAGGCTACCAGCAAGTGTTGGAATCTCAAGCATTCTTTTATTAATTCTTAGCATCCACAACTGTCTTGTGGCATGCGGTAGCACCTTAGGACAAGAACTTCAAAAGCATTGGCAAGGCTTGAAAATGCTTTGGTAACATTCATATCACTTTATGGCAAGTTTTGGCAAGGTCCCTGGAAGCTCCTGGTAAGTATTGGAATCTCAAGCTATCTTTTGGTAGTCTTAGCTTCCACAAGCTGTCTTATGGCAAGTAGTGGTACCCTACAGCAAGACCGTGGCAAGCTTTGAAAATGGGTTGGCCACCTTTATATCGCTTGTGGCAAGTTGGAATGGTCTATCGAAGCTCCTAGTAAGAGTTGGAATCCCAAGCAATCTTTTGCTAAGTGAGAGCATCCACAAGCTGTCTTATGGCAAGTTGGGGCCACCCTAGGGAAGACCATGGCAAGTGTTGGTAAGGCTTGAAGGTGGCTTGAAAACCTTCATAATGCTTGTGACAAGTATTGGGAAGATCCCTGGAAGCTCCTGGTAAGAGTTGAAATCTTAATCAATCTTTTGGTAAGTGCGAGCATCCATAAGCTGCCTTGTGGCAAGTGGTTGGACCCTACGGCAAGACTGTGGCAAGCGTTGGTAAGGCTAGAAAATGGGTTGGCGACCTTCACATCGCTTGTGGCAAGTTCTGGCATGGTCTATGAAAGCTCTTGGTAAGAGTTGGAATCTCAAGCAATCTTTTCATACGTGTGACCATCAACAAGCTGTCTTATGTCAAGTGCGGCTACCCTAGGGCAAGACCGTGGCAATTATTGAAAACACTTGAAAATGTATTGGCAACTTTCATATAACTTGTGGCAACTTTTTAGAAAGGTCCTTGGAAGCTCCTGGACAGTATTGGAATCTCAAGCAATCTTTTAGTAAGTGTGAGCATCCACAAGCTGTTCTTGGCAAGTAGTGGCACCCTGCAACAAGACCGTGGCTAGCATTTGAAAGGCTTAAAAATGGGTTGGTGACCATTAATAATGCTTGTGCCAAATGTTGGCAAGGTCTGTAGAAGCTCCTAGCAAGAGTTGGAAAATCAAGCAATCTTTTACTAAGTGTGAGCATTCACAAGCTGTGTTATGGCGAGTGGTGGCACCCTACGGCAAGACCATTGCAAGCTTTGGTAAGGCTTGAAAATGGGTTCACGAACTTCATATCACTTATGGCAAATTTTAACATGGTTTATCAAAGCTCTTGGTAAGTGTTAGAATCTCAAGCAATCTTTTGGGAAGTGTTAGCATCCACAAGTTGTCTTGTGGGAAGAGGGGCTACCCTAGGCAAGACCATGGTGAGCGTTGGCAAGGGTTGAAAATGGGTTAGAAACATTCGTATCACTTGTGGTAAGTTTTGGCAAGGTCCTTGGAAGCTCTTAGTAAGTGTTAGGATGTCAAGCAATCTTTTGGTCAGTATTAGCTTCTACAAGCTGTCTTGTGGCCAGTGGTGGCACCTTAGGGCAAGAACTTGACATGCATTGGCAAGAGTTGAAAATGGGTTGGCAACCTTCATATGACTTTTAGCAAGGTCTGTGGAAACTCCTAATAAGTGTTAGAATCTCAAGCAATCTTTTGGTAAGTCTTAGCTTGGCAAGTGGTGGCACCCTAGGGCAAGACCGTGGCACGAATAGGCAAGGCTTGAAAATTAGTTAGCAACCTTCATATCACTAGTGGCATGTTTTGGCAAGGTCCCTAGAAGCTCCTGGTAAATGTTGGAATCTCAAGCAATCTTTTGGTAAGTATAAGCATCCACAAGCTGTCTTGTGGCAAGTGGTGGCACCGTAGGGCAAGAACTTAACAAGCATTAGTGAGGCTTGAAAATAGGTTGGCAACCTTCATATCACTAGTGGCAAGTGTTGGCAAGGTCCCTAGAAGCTTCTTATAAGTATTAGAATCTCAAGCAATCTTTCAGTAAGTGTTGGCTTCCACAAGCTATCTTATGGCAAGTGGTGGCACCCTAGGGAAAGGCCATGGCAAGTATTGGCAAGGTTTGAAAATGCATTGGTAACTCTCATATTGCTTGTGGTAAGTTTGGGCAAGGTCCCTAGAAGCTCCTGGTAAGTATTTGAATCTCAACCAATCTTTTGGTAAATCTTAGCTTCCACAAGCTGTCTTGTGGCAAGTGGTGGCACCATAAGGCAAGACCGTGGCAAGCATTGGCAAGGCTTAGAAATGGGTTGGCAACCTTCATGATGCATGTGACAAGTGTTGGCAAGGTCCCTAGAAGCTCCTCGTAAGTGTTAGAATGTCAAGCAATCTTTTGGTAAGTCTTGGCTTCTACAAGCTATCTTGTGACAAGTGGTCGCACCCTAAGGGAAGAACTTCACAAGCATTGGTAAGGCTTGAAAATGGGTTGGCAACCTTCATATCACTTATGGAAAGTGTTGGAAAGGTTTCTGGAAGCTTCAGGTAAGTGTTGGACTCTCAAGAAATCTTTTGGTGAGTGTGAGCATCCATAAGCTGCCTCGTGGCAATTGGTAGCACCCTAGGGCAAGAACTTCACAAGCATTGGTAAGGGTTGAAAATAGGTTGGCAAGCTTCATATCGCTTGTGGCAAGTGTTGGCAAGGTCCTTGGAGCCTCCTTATAAGTGTTGGAATATTAAGCAATCTTTCTGTAAGTGTTGGATTCCACAGGTTGTCTTGTAGCAAGTGGTGGCACCTTAGGGAAAGGCCATGGCACGCATTAGCAAGGTTTGAAAATTCATTGGCAACCTTCATATCGCTTGTGGCAAGTTTTGGCAAGGTCCCTAGAAGCTCCTGGTAAGTGTTGGAATCTCAAGCAATCTTTTACTAAGTGTGAGCATCTACAAGTTAGCTTGTGGCAAGTTATGGTGCCTTAGGGCAAGACCATGGCAAGCATTGGCAAGGCTTGAAAATGGGTTGGCAACCTTCATGATGCATGTGACAAGTGTTGGCAAGGTCCCTGGAAGCTCCTGGTAAGTGTTGGAATCTAAAGCAATCTTTTAGTAAGTATGATCCACAAGCTATCTTATGACAGGTAGTGACACCCTAGGGCAGGACCGTAGCAAGCATTGGCAAGGCTTAAAAATGGGCTGGCAACCTTCATAATGCATGTGATAAGTATTAACAAGGTCCCTAGAAGCTTCTCATAAGTGTTGGAATCTCAAGCAATCTTTTAGTAAGTCTTAGCTTCCATAAGCTATCTTGTGGCAAGGGGTGGCACCTTAGGGAAATGCTATGGCAAGCATCGGCAAGGCTTGAAAATAGGTTGGCAACCTTCATATTGCTTGTGGCAAGTGTTGGCAAAGTCCCTGGAAGCTCCAGGTAAGTGTTGGAGTCTCAATCAATCTTTTGGTAAGTGTGAGCATCCACAAGCTGCCTCATGGCAAGTGGTAGCACCCTAGGGCAAGAACTTCGCAAGCATTGGCAAGGGTTGAAAATGGGTTGGCAAGCTCATATTACTTGTGGCAAGTGTTGGCAACATCCCTGGAAGCTCCTTATAAGTGTTAGAATCTCAAGCAATCTTTTAGTAAGTGTTGGATTCCACAGGCTGTCTTAGGACAAGTGTGGCACCCAAAGGCAAGAACTTGACAAGCGTTGGAAAGGCTAAAAAATGGTTTGGCAACCTTGATATCACTTGAGGCAAGTTTTGGCAAGGTCCTTGGAAGCTCCTGGTAAGCGTTGGAATCTCAAGCAATCTTTTGCTAAGTGTGAGCATCTACAAACTATCTTAGGGCAAGTGGTGGCACTGTAGGGCAAGAAGTTTGTAAGCATTGGCAAGGCTTGAAAATGGGTTGGCAACTTTTATATCGCTTGCATTGAGTGTTGGGATGGTCCCTAGAAGCTCCTTGTAAGTGTTGGAATGTCAAGCAATCTTTCGGTATGTGTTAGCTTCTACAAGCTGTCTTATGGCAAGTGGTGGCGCCCTAAGGCAAGGCCATGGCAAGCATTGGTAAGGTTTGAAAATGCATTGGTAACTCTCATATTACTTGTGGCAAGGTTTGACAAGGTCCTTAGAAGCTCCTAGTAAGAGTTGGAATCTCAAGAAATCTTTTTGTAAGTGTGAGCATCCACAAGCTATCTTGTGAAAAGTGGTGGCTCCCTATGGCAAGACTGTGGCAAATGTTGGCAAGGGTTGAAAATGGGTTGGAAACCTTCATATTGCTTGTGGTAGCTTTTGGCAAGGTCTCTGGAAGCTCCTAGTGAGAGTTAAAATCTCAAGCAATCTTTTGGTCAGGCTTAGCTTCTACAAGCTATCTTGTGCAAGGGGTGGCACCTTTGGGCATGAACTTTGATAAGCGTTGGCAAGGATTGAAAATGGGTTGGCAACCTTCATATCACTTGTGGCAAGTTTTGGCAAGGTCCCAAGAAGCTCCTGGTAAGTGTTGGAATCTCAAGCAACCTTTATGTCAGTCTTAGCTTCCACAAGCTATCTTGTGACAAGGGGTGGCACCCTAGGGCAAAAACTTAACAAGCGTTAGCAAGGCTTGAAAATGGGTTAGCAACCTTCATATCACTTGTGGCAAGTTTTGGCAAAGTCCGTGGGAGCTCCTTGTAATTGGTTGAATCTCAAGCAATCTTTTGGTAAGTTTGAGCATCCACAAGCTGTCTTGTGGCAAGTAGTGCCACCCTAAGGCAAGAACTTCACAAGGATTGGCAAGGCTTGAAAATAGGTTGGCAACCTTCATTTTGCTTATGCAAGTGTTGGCAAGGTCCCTAGAAGCTCCTTATAAGTGTTGGAATCTAAAGGAATCTTTTGGTAAGTCTTAGCTTCCACAAGCTGTCTTGTGGTAAGTGGTGACACCCTAGGGCAATAACTTTGCAAGTGTTGGCAAGGCTTGAAAATTGGTTGGTAACATTCATGTCGCTTGTGGCAAGTGTTGGCAAGGTCCGTGGAAGCTCCTGGTAGGTGTTGGAATCTCAAGCAATATTTTGGTAAGTGTTAGTATCCACAAGATGTCTTGTGGCAAGTAGTAGCACCCTACGGTAAGACTGTGGCAAGCATTGGCAAGGGTTGAAAATAGATTGACAACCTTCATATTACTTGTGGAAAGCTTTGGCAAGGTTCCTAGATGCTCCTTGTAAGAGTTGGAATCTCCAACAATCTTTTAGTCAGTCTTAGCTTCCACAAGCTGTCTTGTGGTAAATGGTAGCACCCTAGGGCAAGAACTTGACAAGTATTGGCAAGGCTTGAAAATGGGTTGGCAACCTTCATATTGCTTGTGGCAAGTTTTGGCAAAGTCCTTAGAAGCTTTTTGTAAGTATTAGAATCTCAAGCAATCTTTGGTATGTGTGAGCATCCACAAGCTGTCTTCTGGCAATTGGTGGCGCCCTAGGGCGAAACTGTTGGAAATTGTGCCTTAGGGGGCTATCATTATACATGCCTATTCTTATTTAATGAATTTTTCTTTTGTTATCGTAACAATTGCATGTTCGTTCAGTCCATATCAAGATAGGGTCTTTAAAATTTTAATCTTCCGTTACGCCTCCCTATCCAACAGTGATAGTAGAGCCAGGTCAAATTTTCATTTAAGTTGGGTTTTGGTTAATTACTTTCTTAAATTTTCATGTGATGAACTTCTTTAGATGAACATTGCTTTAAGATTTTTGAAACTTATATGTGATATTCTTAAAATCTATATATATGTTTTTCATGTGATGTTCTTGAAACATATGTATCTATAAACTCGTTTTATATATATTTAAATTTATATAAATTTAAATAAATTAACATGATTAATATTTAGCTATATGATGTGTGTTTCTCAATATGACTAATGTTCGTCTATATGATGTGCATTCTGAATGTCATTTTTATTCATTCACATTCTCATATGGTTTAGACTGGATTATCAATATGATTGATGAATCCAAAGTACCTAAGGCAGCAACTCATTCAAAGAGAATAAATTTTTTGAAAGCTCTAAGGGGCACTAACTAGCTAGCGGGCCTGCCGTGGCTAACTCTGCGTAGCGCAAACTAATTCACAATTTATAGCCTTTCATTAGATATGATTTTTTTGTTTTGTTTTCTTTGCCTTGAAGTTGTTTGGGTATGGTGACACATATGGCTCTAGTTTTATAAGGGTTATAATTTTAAATACGGCTTGTATGTCATGCCTCTCTCTATAAACTTTGAATGTATATTCTCTTTTCATCTCAATCCCCCCATATGAATAAATGAGGTTTCTTGATGTAATTTATCTTCTTAGAAAGGTCCACTCATTGGCTTGGGATGGACATAAGTTAGGTGAGCCATGTTATGTCATGTTTAATTATGCTTTTGATTAGATCATAATATGCATGATTTTGTATGAGATACAACCGCTTTTACTTTACACATTTATTAAATTAATAAATCAAACCCTCTAATGAAAATCTTAAGTTATAATGCCATCAATGAATGAATGCTTGTCAAAATATAGATCACTCAAATGTAGGATCCACCAAAGTGGATACATTTGGATTATCTTGGTGAGACAAGCGTGGAAAGATTCATTATTGTTTGGCTTAATTGAGATTATCAAAACAGTTTTGGATCTTAAGGCATTAGATGGGATTAAACATGCCGGATCATATGATGATTGAATTTCATTAAGATCTAAGAGTTACATATGATGTAATTGGTAAATGAGTTACCTACCTAAATAACTTAATTTTAAGCGTCCTTCTAAAGCAGACTTAAATTTAAGTGAAATATAGATCTTAGCCCACTTATCAAATTTGAGGGTAGTTAGTTTAGTAGGAGATATAAAATTAACTTTGTGTATTTTATTGTAGAATCATGTCGATTAGTGACACTGCTACACTGTCATTGTAACCAATCCTTGAGAAGGACAAACTTAATGGGACGAACTTTCTTGACTAGTTTAGGAACTTGAGAATTGTTCTCAAGCAAGAAAGAAAGGCTTATGTCCTAGATGAACCCACATTGGGGAGCCTACAGCCAACATTCCAAGAGCTCAAAGGGATACTTACATAAAGCACACCAATGACTCATTGGATGTAGGATGCCTAATGCTAGCTACCATGGTTCCAGAACTTCAAAGAGATTTGGAACACATGGAGGCTCATGAGATGATTGTACATCTTAAGGAAATGTTCCAGCAACAAGCAAGGCAAGAGAGGTATGAGAACACAAAGGCCTTGCACTCCTGTAAGATGGCTGAGGCTGCATCAATTAGCACTCATGTTTTAAAGATGAAGAGCTATATTGGTCACCTTAAGAGGCTCAGATTTCCCTTAAGCCAAAAGTTGGCTACAGATTTGATCTTGAACTCACTCCTAGAAAGTTATGACCAATTTGTTATGAACTATAACATGAATGACATAGAGAAATCCATTTTTGAATTGCATGAGATGCTTAAAATGTTAAGTAAAACATTAAGAAAAAGCACTGTTTTGATGGCTCAGAAAGGAAAGGGTACGAAAAAGAAAGGCAAAAGCAAGGGCAAGGGCAAGGGAAAGGGTAAAGGCTTAGATGGTAAGACCAAAGAGTCGAACAAGCCCAAAACCAAGCCTCCAGCCCAGAAGGCAAAGCCTTCAAATTAAGGAATTTGCTTTTTTTACAATGAATCGGGTTATTGGAAGAGCAACTATAAGCTCTACCTGGAAGATCTAAAAAAGAAGAAGGATAGCGGGGCTATCCTTCAGGTATTTATGTTATAAACATTCACCTTTCTACTTCTTCTACATGGGTATTAGATACTGCATGTGGTTCTCACATTTGTACAAATGTGCAGGGTCTCAGAGACATTAGAAAGTTGATAAAAGGCGAAGTAGACCTAAGGGTTGGAAATAGAGCAAAAATTGCTGCATTAGCCATAGGTACTTATGAATTACTTTTTTCCAGTAGGCTTTTGTTAGTTTTGAACAATTGCTATTGTGTTCCTGCTTTGAATAGCAATATGGTTTCTCTTTCTTATTTGGATAAGGAAGGTTTTACTTCCATTACTGGGAATGGTAAATATTCTATTTATCGAAATGACATTTTTATGCTAATGGTGATTTGCATTTTGGTCATTATCTTTTAAATCTGGAACATCCTAGTAATGAAAACGTATATAACGTAACTATGAAAAGGATCAAATCTAATAATTTGAATCCAACCTACCTATGGTATTATCATCTCGGCCATATAAATGAGAAACGCATTTCTAAGCTCTATCAAAATGGACTTCTCAACTCATTTGATTTTGAATCTTATACAACTTATGAATCTTGTTTATTAGGAAAGATGATGAAACCAACTTTTACTGGCCATTGTAAGAGGACTAATGACTTACTGGCACACACACATACAGAAGTATGTCCCAATGAGCACAGTTGCCAGAGGGGTTAGCTGTGCTTCATTACTTTTATTAATGACTATAGTAGATATGGATATATCTACCTAATGAAACATAAATCTGAATCTTTTGAAATGATCAAAATATTCTAAAATGAAGTACAAAACCAACTTGGCAAGACTATTAAAACTCTTTGATCTAATCGAGGAGGTGAATATTTGAGCCAAGAATTTATTAATCATCTCAGGAGTTGTGGGATAGTCTCACAATTAACTCCTCCAGCAAACCCACAATGGAATGGTGTTTTTGAGCGAAAAAAGCGAATACTATTAGATATGGTTCGATCCATGATGAGTCAAGTAAATCTTCCACCATCTTTTAGGGCTATGCACTAGAAACAGCTACGTTTACACTAAACCATATTCCATCTAAAGCAATTGAGAAGACACTATATGAGATATGAACTGGGAAGAATCCTAGGTTGTCTTTTCTTAAGGATGGTGTTTGTAATTCAAAATAGTATCTTTCTAGAAAAAGAATTTATCTCTAAAAGAACCATTAGGAGCAAGATACATCTTGAAAAAATTTAAGAACTACAAAATAGCATAGAGTCACAGATGAAAAACTGAGAAGACTCACAAAAGTAAATGAGCCTACTCAAATAACACAAGGCCCACGAAGTTCTAATAGGACACGGCATCATCCTCAGAGATTTGGATTTTTGATTAATGAATGTTGTGATGTATTGGTCATTGAACACAATAAATTGACCACCTACCAAGAAGCCATAGTGGGACCAAATTCTAAGAAATGGCTAAATTTCATAAAGTTTGAACTGTAATCCATGTACGATAATAAGGTAGGGACCTTAATCAATCCAGCTGAAGGAATAAAAACCATTAGGTGCAAGTGAGTTTTTAAGGAAAAAACTAACATGGATGGCAAAGTAAATGTCTTCAAGGCACGATTAGTTGCAAAAAGGATTCACCTAAACTCATGGTGTAAACTATGATGAAACCTTTCACCAGTCGCAATGGCCAAATCAATCAAAATTCTCCTTGCCATTGAAGCATATTATGACTATGAAATATGGTAGATGGATATTAAAACATCATCATTCCTTAATGGATGTCTACTTAAGGAAGTGTACATGACACAACCTGAAGGTTTTGTACATCCAGAGGACTCTAAAAAGGTATGTAAGCTTCAAAGATCCATTTATGGATTGAAGCAAGTATCTCAGAGCTGGAATCAATGTTTTGATGAAGTAATCAAAGAGTTTAGATTTATACAAAACATTGATGAACCTTATGTTTTATAAAAGGGTTAATAGCAGCATAGTTATATTTCTAGTGCTGTATATAGATGATATCCTACTCATTGAGAATGACATTCCTACCTTGCAGAATGTCAGGTCTTGGTTAGGAAAATCTTTCTCTATAAAAGACTTAGGTGAAGCCACTTACATCCTTGGGATTAAGATCTATAAAGATAGATCCAAAGGCTAATAGGCTTAAGTCAAA